>NC_059299.1:6097479-6114979 GCF_017591435.1 Portunus trituberculatus
CAATCTATAGGTACACGGTAAACAACGATAGGTACAAGGTAAACAACGATAGGTACACGGTAAAACGCGATAGATACACGATAAATAACGAGGCCCTAGTAGGTTCAGAATATGAGAAAGATTTAAGTGTTATAGTTAGCTCCGATCTTGGTCTAAATAGTGTCCCTAACCTGTATCCCATAAAAGTTGTAGTAGTTCTAGCTATAGTAGTGGTAGCAATAGAAATAGTAGTAGCAGCAGTGACACTATTAAAACCAGGGTTATCAACAACAACAACAGTAATGATGATAATGACAGACACGACAATAGCACCACTAATAGTAAGCACATCAGTAACACACACCTGTCATCGCAAGTCGGGGCAATAAAGGCATAATTGCGTGCAGGTGTGTAAGAAAACACCTTAGAAAACGAGTAGCTTTGTGGAGGAGGGAGAGTGGAGAGTGGGAGAGTGGGTGTGAGGGATGAGGGCTCCTGACTGCAATACGAGTGAGAGGGAGAGGTTGGAGAGGGGGAGAGGGGAGCAGGGATGAATGAGGTCGAGTGTGGGAAGGGAGATAGGAGGGGGAAGAGGGAGACGGGGTGGAAAAGAGTGAGGAATGGAGGTCAGCACGCAAAGGAAGGAAGGAAGAAAGGGAAGAATGTGTGCAAACTGCAATAAAAGGTGAAGGTGAAAAATCAAAGTTGGACTAAAGGAAAAGAGATTAAAAGCACGAGGGATTTAAATAAAGATAAAGTGAGTGAATGAATGGAAGGAACACGCGGCGAGGGGAATAAAAAGAACTAGAAATTTTTAATGAATACAAAAGGTGCGGATTGAAAAAATAAAAAAAGTAAAAAAAAAGTTGAAAGTGAAAAGTATGAATGGCAATATGGCACTGCAGAGAGATCAGAAATACAGAGATACAAAGAATAAAGAATAGAAAATAGAAAAAAAACGCAGTGAGTCTAGAGAAACGCCTTTTTTTTTCAATCTTTTCTTACCTGCATCATTTTTCTATTCTCTCCATATGATTTTTTTCTCTTTCTCTCTCAATCTTCCTTTGTCATTTCTTTTCTTTGTCCTTTTCTCTTTGTTTATCCGTCAGTGTGTGTGTCTCTTCCCCGCCGATGAAAAGAAGAAAAAAGGAAAACAGAGTACACACACACACACACACACACACACACACAGAGAGAGAGAGAGAGAGAGAGAGAGAGAGAGAGAGAGAGAGAGAGAGAGAGAGAGAGAGAGAGAGAGAGAGAGAGAGAGAGAGAGAGAGAGAGAGAGAAGACTACTAGCTGACTCTCGACATCTAAGGGGACAGCGAGGCCACAATTCCTAGGTCTGCCCTATACCTATTCTCCGCCAGGCAAGGCTGGGCTTCCGTGTGAAGGGAGTTCTGGGCAAATAGTCTCCGCCTTGCCGGGGATTCCTGCCTTGTATCTTATGGTGACGTAATCCTGCAGGCGATTTCTGCTTTTATTTCAGCTACGACTGGTGTTTCTACTTCTAATTCTTTGTCAGTTGTTATTGCTGCTGCTACTGCTGGTGATAATAATAATGAAAATAATATTAATGATTGCATCTGTTATAGCTATTATTATTACATTTTTACCTGTGATTGGATTGTTTCTGTGTGTGTGTGTGTGTGTGTGTGTGTGTGTGTGTGTGAGAGAGAGAGAGAGAGTCGATTGGAACAGTTAGGGACAGGTTTAAATAACAAAATTCATTCAGTTCCCTTAAAGGCTGCAGCGAGGGAGGGGAGAACACGAGTTTCACTTTTACAGAATTGCCAAAACGGAAAAAAAAAATGGCAAACTGTTTCAAAATTATACTCGACATAGTAATAAAAGAGACACTCCTAAATTCAAATGTTACTAAAGGAAACTATTGCATTTCGAAGGAGTCGTGCATATTATCCTACTTATTAACTTAACTTACAATCCTTACGTAGCTATCAATTTTTTTCTTTTTTTCTTTATTCATTTATTTTATTTATTTTTTTCCTATGCCACTGCTACTGTTTTTTTATTGTATTAGCTTCAGTTGTTGAATATTAGACTCCAACCAAAGTTATCGCGGTTTCCAGGAGCTTAAGTAAATAGGGTGATATCTTAGAAAACTTAATCGGGCTTTTCGTTTATAATCTGAGTGAAAGTTTAAGAAAGGATCCAACGTCTTCATTGGGAAAAATAACCAAGCGAATCTCAGTAATCACCGCCATCCGTGTGAGGGAGCCAAGAGTTTAAGAACACCCGCCCGGCAATCTTAATGTCGTAATCTCCAGTTTAATCCGAGTGCAAGTCTAAGTAATATGACAAAACCTGTATTCCTAACACGTTTTCTCGCTCTCTTCAGGTTCTAGTGAATATTACTGAGTTTTTTAAAGTGAATTCTAGTCTTTTTTTTTTTTTGTGGTAGTTTAATAAGGTTTATGTATCATCACTTTGGAAAAAATAAAGCGACTAGTAGTATTCGTGTAATTTAATAGTCATTATGAGAGATGAAATCATTTAATCATTTCCTTTCTCTCCAATAGCTGTAACCTTCAGGACACTATATTTGCATTAAACTCGTAAGCATTTCTGTAGCGCAAAAAGAACAAAACTTTATTTATGTTTTCTCTCTCTTCTATGCTGTCCCTCCCTGCGAGTATATTTTGCAATTTCAGGAAGATTAATGAAGGACTAAAGTCACAAAAAAAAATAAGATTAAGAGCGAGGGAATTATTAATGTGTAAAAATCCTTTAACCTTGTCAGTAGCAATCACTTGGAAGCCTCGGGAATTATTTGTGACCTTTAGTCTTTCCAAAGGGACTTCAGATTAGTTCCTAACCCTTCACGTCTACCTGTTAGTGACATTATCACCTCGGCTGTGAAGACCTTCTCTCCCCTGAGTGTCGCGAGGAGCCCCACTTGTTTTCAGCGAGATTAGCCAGGACAGAATAATCAATCTCTTTAGTGTAGCGTGAAATACTCTGTTGTTTTGGTTATGTTGTGGTGTATTTGGGATCATCATTACTAGTGTGATGATGTGTGAGTCATTGACTTTTTGATTGGTTGATCGTTTGGTTGATTAACTGACTGTATGTTTAACTGTTTCTTTAAACAATTGATTGGTTGACTGACTGGGATTGACTTGGTATCACATCACTGCCTTCCAGTGTTAGAGAAGTGTGGACAGTATTGGTACCTCGCCAAGACTCAAAGGTGGGAGAACGAAGCCTTGTTTCATAATAGATCACATCTCCGCCTCTCCCTGATGTCCTTTACTCTTTCAGTGGCCAACAGTGCCACGACTCCCGGCTGCAGTATTGGCTACGTTTCGTTCTTTTTCGCTCTTATAAACTTAAATTACCCTCGAGTCTCTTTAACCCTTTAACTGCTCTTTGCTAGAGTTACACATAATCACTAAGCATTCAGAGACATTTCTTCTCGTCTTACTACCATCTTGAAATATAGTAATGGGCTGGAAAACTTCAAAATCTATACTTTTTTATACCTTTCTTTCTTTCAGGAGCTTAAAAGATGTCATGCATTACTTTTGGTGCTATGAATTATTACATGTCACAGAAAAAGTGAATGGTGCTTGGAGTTTCTTTGGAAGGTGGAATGGTGACCTGTTTCTTCTTCATTTCGTGTAGTAACTGTGAGTTTATTTCTAAGATGGAGTAGTTAAAGTTAAGGTTTGTTCTTGACGTGGAGTAGCAATGTCCAGATTTATTTTCGTAAGAGTAATAACGTTTGCCTTTGAGGTGTACCAGTCATCCTCATAGTTTGTCCTCGTCACGTTCAGCTTCTTTAAATGGAGTAATTACAACCCAAGTTTCCAGGTCAGATGTAGTGAATTTTGTCTATTTCTCTAGAGTTACAGTTGCAGTAATCAGTTCATGGTTTGTTCCTGAGGTAAAAAAAAAGTCTCCAGAGCTTGTTGTGGTGTCATGCGAGAGACATACGCGTGTTGGCAACAAGAAACAACCCGGAGAGACATCCATCTCAGGTCTCCCTTTAGACAAGTGAGCGATGGCTATTATTTAGATGGAGGGAAATGGCTGCCTTTATTCTCTCCTTCCATTTGCACTCGTGGAAGAGAGATGAGACGAACCATACCTTACAACTTCATCCTGCCATTCCAACCCTCTATGTGCTCCTTCCTGAATTCATTTTCCACTATGGCATTCTCAGAGACACGCCCTTCTGCGTTACTTCATCCAGGCCAGGGGAGGAGTCGCTTAGAGCTCATAGATGCAGCTTAGAAGTACTCCTGGGGGTTCACTTAAGTACTCCCTTGAAACCTGCACGCTGATTGCTTCCGCTGCTGCATTACCGGCGGAGGCAACCCGAGAGTGCCCTGCCGCCCGTCCTCCGACCCCATTCTTCCCTTCCCTTCCCTTCCCTTCCCTTCCCTTCCCTTCACGTGCATACAAAAGCTGTCCGGTTCCTTGTTAATAGTAATGTGGCTCTGATCTCTTGTACGTCTCGTTTTGGGATGCATTTTATGGTGTGTGTGTGTGTGTGTGTGTGTGTGTGTGTGTGTGTGTGTGTGTGTGTGTGTGTGTGTGTGTGTGTGTATTTCGAAATTATTGTTACGCGTTACTTTACTCATTATTCATGTGAGATTACGAATGAACAATATAAAATGAATTAAGTAAAAGTTAGATTAGGTTAGGTCACGATAGCTTTTTTGTTCTATATTTACGAGTAGTATTCACGTAAAATTGATAGTGACAATTAGGAACTGCGATAATCGAATGACGAAGGACGTGGATAGACGAGAGGAGAGAGAAGAAACAAGAAGGGTTTAGGATATTAATGCATCAACATCAATATCAACATTTATACATGATCGCAGGCACGGGCTTGGTAAATATTGATGTCCACTCTGAACATCTCACCTCACGCCAGGCTAATGAAAGGCTAACACACACCCATCGACCCACACGCACACACAAACACACAAACACACACACACACACACACACACACACACACACACACACACACACACACACACACACACACACACACACACACACACACACACACACACACACACACACACACACACACACTTTTTATTAGCACTTTCATATATCCACACTGATTTTTTTTACATAATTCTTAGAAGATTCGTATTGACTCTTTCTCTCTCTCTCTCTCTCTCTCTCTCTCTCTCTCTCTCTCTCTCTCTCTCTCTCTCTCTCTTTCTCCCCGTCATAATAATATCCCGTGGCGTTAAATGGTTCATCTGGCTGCGAGTCTTATGGTCATTATCACCTTAACCGGATCCATTTGGCCGCAGCGGGTCGGAAAGAGTGGCTTCGGAAAAGTCACTTAAACTCGCGACAGTGATGTGTGCAGGTCATTCTGGCGCGACCCAGAGGTGGGGAATCAGATGCAGAGTTGGCGAGAAGGCACAGCAGCGGAGAGAAGCAAAGGGAACGGAGGGAACACCAGCCAGTTCTCAGGTGCTTTGCAACGTCGCCTCCTTCTGTAAATGTCTCCTGGTGCTCTTCTTCTTCTTCTTCTTCTTCTTCTTCTTCTTCTTCTTCTTCTTCTTCTTCTTCTTCTTCTTCTTCTTCTTCTTCTTCTTCTTCTTCTTCTTCTTCTTCTTCTTCTTCTTCTTCTTCTTCTTCTTCTTCTTCTTCTTCTTCTTCTTCTTCTTCTTCTTCTTCTTCTTCTTCTTCTTCTTCTTCGTTTTCGTTTTCTTTTCTTCCTCCTTACTTTTAGATATTTCATTTTGTTCAATTATTGAAAAGACACTTTAAAGGTCAGCTGTTTCTATTTTTTATCTCTTTGTCTATTTATTTTTCTTCCTTTACCTCTTCTCCTTCTCCTTCCTCCTTTTCCTTTTCCTTTTCCTTCGCCTCCGCCTCCGCCTCCGCCTCCTTCTCCTCTTCCTCTTCCTCCTCCTCCTCCTCCTCCTCCTCCTTCTCCTCTTTCTTCTTCAACCGCCCCCCCTCTCCTACTCTGCAAAGGGAGTCCCGGTGCCCCTTGCAATTTTATCAAGAAGAGAATTGCAGTACTCAGTCTGTTTTGTAATCAAGGTCAGACATCTTGGTATTTATTTTTCTGCGTCTTTTCGATTTTTATAGAGAGAAATAATGCTTACTGCAGTTTTTTTTTTTTTTTTACGTTCTTTTTTTTATTTTCGTCGAGTAACTGGAATGTGGAAAGGTTTTTGCTGTTTTTTTTTTTCTATTCACTATGTTGATAAAATTCTCGCTTTCATCACAGGATAAGGTCAATGTTTGAATGTTTTATATCTATGTTTGTTTTCGAAAGTTTTTTTTATATTTCTAAATGTATTTCTTTCTCTTCTCTTTGCTCTCTCGTTGAATATTTTGCTCTCGAAGTTTTCCCGCCAAAGTTTTAGTTCAATAATACACTTGCAACTTTTATGATATAAGAATGAGTTATGACACTTTCAGTCTTCATATTTCAGTGTAATGTATTCAGGAACATGTTTTTTATTCACGTCTGATTGCAGCTTTTGTGATGTATTTATTCACTTCACTTTTTAATGCCAACATTCGCTCTGTACGTCGCAATTCCCTTTTTTTCTTCTTTTCTAGCAATTGATATTATCTTTAGTTTATGTTTTACTTTATTTCACTCTCTGCTTTTTATTTATTTTCATTTTTATGTTCCATCTTTACATCTGCATATTTTCTATCTATCCTTCACTTTGATCTTCCTCTCTTTCCTTCTCCCTCTCTCTACCTCCCTCTTCTTACTCATCTATATCAACATTGACATACTCGTTCATTCTTTCCTTTCGCCATCGATTTATCCACCTATTCTCTTTACCTGCTTTCATTTTTCTCCTTTCAATCTTTCTTCATCAATCTTCCTTTCTACTTTTTCGTCTCCCTTCCTCCCCACCGTACTTTCCTCTTCCATCTATCTGCTTTGCTCTTTTCTTTGTTCTCTCCCTCTCCCTCTCCCTCTCCCTCTCTCTCTCTCCATCTCTGCTACTGACTCGGGAAAAGCAAACACGTCCTAATCTGAATCGACTCTGGACCTGTGAATGGCTTTTGTGTTTCCTGTTCGTGTGTGTGTGTGTGTGTGGGTGGGTGGGTGGGTGGGTGTGTAGATGGGTGGATGGGTGTTGTGAGAGAAGGAAAATCATGTGTAGGTGCCTATTTCTCCCTTTTGTTGTTGTAATTGATTTTTTCCTCATTTTCCTCCTCCTCTTCCCTATCCCTTTTTTTCTAGTTTATGGACAAATAATGACCCTTATATTCAAATTAGGAGTGGAAGGAAAACTAGATATTACGAATAGGGGTAGTAGTAGTAGTAGTTGTAGTAGTAATAGTGGTAGTAATAGTACTAGTAGTGGTGGTGGTAGGGGTAGTAGTAGTAGTAGTAGTAGAAGTAGTACTAGTAGTAGTAGTAGTAGTAGTAGTAGTAGTAGTAGTAGTAGTAGTAGTAGTAGTAGTAGTAGTAGTAGTAGTAGTAGTAGTAGTAGTAGTAGTAGTAGTAGTAGTAGTAGTAGAGGAATTTCCAGGAGACTATTGATGTTGTGTTGCTTCTTTTGTCTTGCTCTCCTTTGTCTGGCATCGCTCCTGTATAGATGAAAAATGTTTGATCTTTTGTATAAACGTTTTTTTTTCTTCATGACATGTAAAGCCACTATTTTTCTGAATCGTTTTAATTTATTCATTTTTTTTTATATCTTACTGAAAACTTTGAGATTTTTTAGGTGAAGGTTCAGAATTTTCTTCTTTGTATGTTTTTTTTACGTAGAATTAAATATTTCTTTACATTTTTAACACCTTCACTTCTTTTTGGCTAGAAATTCAAAGCCTTATTTTCTGTTATTCTCTTCTTTTTTTCTTTTCTTTTTTCAATCCAACTAACGACTCTCAGTTATGATTTATTGCTTCGTCAAAATTCAAATATACATAATTATAGAAAAAGGAGAAATACCTCGTCTTTACCTGAGATTTATAGCTGGTGGTGATGATGGTGGTGATGATGGTGGTGGTGGTGGTGGTGGTGGTGATGGTGGTGCTTCCATCATCATTTCTCTCACATAAAGCTCAGGACCATACTTATCCTTTCATCACTTGCTTTCTTTCTCCTTCCTCCTTTTTTTGTTAAGATTCCAGTGTGTGCAATTTTGTCGGCATTTTTTGTACATTACCTTTGACATTTTCTTGATTTATGTTCGATTTATAAAGAAAGAATAGGTTTTATCTATTTGTTTATTCGTTAATCTATTTATCTATTTAGAGGAGAGAGAGAGAGAAGCTAATCACGAACACACACACACACACACACACACACACACACACACACACACACACACACACACACACACACACACACACACACACACACACACACACACACACACACACACACACACACACACACACACACACACACACACACACACACACACACACCTCAATCCCCCATCACACAAAGTAAATAACCTTAAGCCTACGCAACACATTTTATCTGATTACGTCGACCTGTGCCTCACTTCAACACAGAGCTTATCAAGGCATGCTTATCTCCCCCTCGCCTTTACAGATCTGACTTGCATACTTTTTAATATCAGTTTGTATTTATTTTACACTTGGCTTATTGCTGTATGAAGAGTTTATACACTGATCACATTGTTTTTCCTTTTTTCTCTATATTTTTGTGTTTTTTTCATATTCTTATTTTTCATGCTTGTATTCTTTCTCTTCTTGTTTTTTTTTCTTTTTTTCTTATTTTTATGATATTTTCTCAGTTTTCCTTTCTTTTTCTTTTTCATTTTTCATATATTTTTTATTTTCATGTTTTTATTCTTTCTCTTCATTGGATTTTCTATTTTTCCTTTTTTTTATGTATTTTTTCATTTTCACTTCTTCCTCTCTTTCATTTTACTCATATTTACTGTTTCTATTTTCGTTCCTGTTTCCTTTCTGTTTTCTTTTCAACTTTGTCTGTTTTCACCTCTTTCTCTTTTTCATTTCACTCTTCTTTACTAATTTTCTTTAACAAACCCCTATCTTTATATTCATGTAGCTTTTACCTTTTCATTTTTTTACGTTTCTTCCCTTCCTCTTCACTCTTCTCTCCTCCATTAAGTATTTTACGGTGAAAATTAAACCATATAGAAAAGTCATTTACAGAATATTAGCTTGCACGCTCCCTTCGTTCTCTTTTCCTCCTTTTTAATCTTTTCATAATTCACTTTTCTTCCCTTCCCCTTATTCTCGTTTATCCCATCCTCTTCCAATTTCGTTTTATCGGACATTTTTGATACTTCCTTCGTTCCCTTTCTCTCTCTCTCTCTCTCTCTCTCTCTCTCTCTCTCTCTCTCTCTCTCTCTCTCTCTCTCTTTTCCCTTTCTACGTACTTAAACCCATCCAAAAATGCCTCAGAATGATAAATGAGAGAGAGAGAGAGAGATTAGTCATTTCTTTCCCATCATCCTCTTTTCCTTCCTTCATTCCTTCTTTTCTTCCTTCCTTCCTTCCTTCCTTCTCTTTTCCTTCCTTTTTTTTTCTTTCTGTATGTGTGTGTAGTTTTTTTTCTTCTCATAAACTGTGCCTTCAGTTCGTTAACTCTTGTTCTTGCATAAAGAGGAAAAAAGTTGGTTGAAAGTCTCTCTCTCTCTCTCTCTCTCTCTCTCTCTCTCTCTCTCTCTCTCTCTCTCTCTCTCTCTCTCTCTCTCTCTCTCTCTCTCTCTCTCTCTCTCTCTCTCTCTCTCTCTCTCTCTCTCTCTCTCTCTCTCTCTCTCTCTCTCTCTCTCTCTCTCTCTCTCTCTCTCTCTCTCTCTCTCTCTCTCTCTCTCTCTCTCTCTCTCTCTCTCTCTCTCTCTCTCTCTCTCTCTCTCTCTCTCTCTCTCTCTCTCTCTCTCTCTCTCTCTCTCTCTCTCTCTCTCTCTCTCTCTCTCTCTCTCTCTCTCTCTCTCTCTCTCTCTCTCTCTCTCTCTCTCTCTCTCTCTCTCTCTCTCTCTCTCTCTCTCTCTCTCTCTCTCTCTCTCTCTCTCTCTCTCTCTCTCTCTCTCTCTCTCTCTCTCTCTCTCTCTCTCTCTCTCTCTCTCTCTCTCTCTCTCTCTCTCTCATACCGTATTGTTCTCCCCTCCTGTTGCTTACCATTTTACTCTCCCCTTTCACTTTTTATCCCTTTTCTTTTTTATTCCTATTCGCTCAGGTTTTGCACAACCAATGTAGTGGTTTTCAGATTGAATACTCCTGTAACGTGAAAGGAATCGGTGAAGACTGCTTTGGCCGCGTCACTCTATTAAAAGCAGTTATGATGTGTGTCAGTGAGAGAGTGTTGTAAGTAATTGGGTGAGAGAGAGAGAGAGAGAGAGAGAGAGAGAGAGAAAACTACGATATGACATTCTTTCTATCCCAAACTGGCTCACAAAGCATCTAAAGCACACATAATCACACACACACACACACACAGATGAACCAAAAATAAATGAACAAAAGATTAAATTACGCCTGAGTTACATTACATGACGAGATCTAAAGCAGGGGACGCCATCAAAAAATTACAATGCAAGTTTCCCGGCCAACGCAGGTGAGGCGAATGGTTACAAACAGAGTGAACAGCATCAAAGTAAAAAAATAATGGATGGGTTTGCTATAGGAAGAGGCGAGGCGAGGGGAGGCAAAAATGAATACGCAAAGGGGGAAAAAAAATAAGAGAAAATCGGAAAATATAGATTACACAGTTTCCATCAAAGGCCGGATGTATTAAAGACGACGAGCAGAACCGGACACAAAAAGGGAAAAAAGAATGAAACTAGAGATAAAAGGCCGAATACGGATACGAAAGCACGCTAACCCATTAATGTAGAACGGGTAAAATGCTGACGGGGAATGGAAAGGAAGATTAAACAGTTTACATTGGGGAAAAAACACGAAATGAATCATTGCTATGTATGTCAATAAATAAAAAGTGATTAATATACAGATTGAGAGAGAGAGAGAGAGAGAGAGAGAGAGAGAGAGAGAGAGAGAGAGAGAGAGAGAGAGAGAGAGAGAGAGAGAGAGAGAGAGAGAGAGAGAGAGAGAGAGACTATTAGATAATGCGCACACACACACACACACACACACACACACACACACACACACACACACACACACACACACACAAACACACACACTGCGCTTAAAATTCAGAGCAGAAATAGAGCAAGTAGAAAACAAAGCAAATTCTTTCATACACTCTCTCTCTCTCTCTCTCTCTCTCTCTCTCTCTCTCTCTCTCTCTCTCTCTCTCTCTCTCTCTCTCTCTCTCTCTCTCTCTCTCTCTCTCTCTCTCTCTCTCTCTCTCTCTCTCTCTCTCTCTCTCTCTCTCTCTCTCTCTCTCTCTCTCTCTCTCTCTCTCTCTCTCAATTATCCATTTGTGCTTCAGAGAGAGAGAGAGAGAGAGAGAGAATATCACGTCGTTATATTTTCTTCTCGTCTTGTTATCTGGTAGTTAGTAAGAAAATGAGATAATTGAAACACGTAAATGACGGACTGATGAAGAAGAAAGATAAGAGAAAAATGTAGGAGGATTTTTACAGTGTGTGTGTGTGTGTGTGTGTGTGTGTGTGTGTGTGTGTGTGTGTGTGTGTGTGTGTGTGTGTGTGTGTGTGTGTGTGTGTGTGTGTTTGTGTGTGTGTAGTGATAAATATTTCCTATAAATTAAAAGAAGTGCTTATAGATATCACGTTTCCTGGAAATACCTGGAGATGAAGGAATTAATCTCGGTAACTTCTGGCCTTCGTTCAAAGATTTATTTCCTGTTAGTGTGGAGACAAAGATTCAATGTTTTTGTTTCCTTTTAGTTTAATGGTTGAAATAAACAATTCTGAGAGAATAATATCATTAACTTTTTTTTGCTTCTTTTTAACACACCAATCTTTTGCTCTCCTATATTTTATGTATTTCCAGGTGTGAATGTGTAGCAAATATCATATCCAGGTTGAAGAATATTTTATTAATGTTTTGCTTTTACATTAACGTAAAATATGAAACTTTTTTACTTTTTTTTCACTATTTTTGTATGAAATATGTTATACCTTTTTATTTCCGTGTCAAGACGAGAGTGGTTTGTACTGAGTGAGGTTTACACACACACACACACACACACACACACACACACACACACACACACACACACACGAGCGTTGACATTCAAACATTTACTTAATATTATAATTTTTCAATAATTTTTGCATTTTCTTTCAGTGTAATATATATTCGGAGTTCTTTGCCGCAGTGATAAATATGCACATTTGTTTTCTTATGCTCATATAATAAATCACGGCCATAATCAGTTCTGGTGTCAGGGTGTTTTTTTGAATGATACGCTTGCTGTTTTCATTTCTCTCCCTTTGTGTCTCATGGAAGCTACAAAGACTTACTGAACGAAATATTCCTTCGAAAAATACACGAACGAACCTTTTCATCATAGGTAACCAGAACACGACCTTGCGTAGCACATTTCTAATTTTCCACAAGAATTGCAAGTCTACATTTCCACTTTTATGCAAGATACACAATACTAGGGGACGACTTTTGCCCTTTCATCACTTCCCAACGCAGACAAGAACTCACTTTAACGCTTCAAAACACCACAAAGTATTGCTCACAAACGTATCCATTGCTCGCCTTTTTCACCAGATCAGTAAAGTAATGGAGGCGGAACGATAAGAAAAAAAAAATTGGTAACTCTCTGACGCAAGTGGCGATTTAGGAGCAACGTAAAAAGAATTTGTGGAGCAAGAAACACGCCATTATCACTGCAACCGCTGGACATAAACTGCGACAAAACATAACACCAATAACAATAACAATAACGATCTGTCTTCAGTCGCGAAAAAGAGAGTGTTGGAGGCTTTTTTTAGCGTCTTTGTGGCCATCAAGCGTCGCGGGAGGTGGCTGGAGGCGGAATAAAGAAGATGGTAAAATGTGACAGAGAGAGGTGTGAGGTGACGCGTGAGAGAGAGAGAGAGAGAGAGAGAGAGCTGAAACATAAAAAAAAATAATCATAAACAGAGAACTTTGCATGAAGATAGACAAATAAACAGACACGGTTTTGGAAATTACAATCTAATACAAAGGATGATAAAGTGTGGAAAGAAAAATCACGAAGCCAGAGCCAGAAATGAGCAGACACATATAAACATCGCCAGACAGACAGAAAGACAGACAAACAGACAGGATCTTGGAATTATGCATTATTAGGAATGAAAAATAAAGAAACCTAATACTCTCTCTCTCTCTCTCTCTCTCTCTCTCTCTCTCTCTCTCTCTCTCTCTCTCTCTCTCTCTCTCTCTCTCTCTCTCTCTCTCTCTCTCTCTCTCTCTCTCTCTCTCTCTCTCTCTCTCTCTCTCTCTCTCTCTCTCTCTCTCTCTCTCTCATTGTGTTCGTCTCCTTCATTACCTGGTTCTCATTATCAGTCGCTGTGTTGCGCCACATAAAACATGAAATGAAAACATCAGTTGCCTAGACACACACACACACACACACACACACACACACACACACACACACACACACACACACACACACACACACACACACACACACAAGGGAACATCATACAAATAGAAAATTACCCAGAGAGAGAGAGAGAGAGAGACGCTGTGATATACGTAAACGCTTCTCGCTGTCAAGTTTAATACAAGCTGCACGGATATTCTCTTTTAATATTGCTGTGTTGGTGTTGATTATTCATGTCAATCAGTAAAGCCAATGAATATAAAGTCATGATAAGGGAGGTTCTCGTATTCATCTCTTTATGTTATCTTTATACCCTATCCTTCATCTTGTTTCCCTTCTACTTACCTTTACTATGCGCTTTAACTAATTTCATCCTTTGAGTACTATGACGCGTTTCCATATTATTTCTAACTATTTGGTGAGTTTATACAGCTTCAGGAACTCATGTGGGGGATTAAGATAGTGAAGACTGTGTCCATTGATCTTCTGACCTCCATAGACCCTTCCTAATGTCAACAAAATGGCCTAATCGTGCACAAATCTGAAGGTAAAATATGTGTTCCAGTATTGAAGTAGTTAATAGTGTAATTGCAAACTATGTCTTTTAGGATTATATTGTTCAGCTTCTTGTATTTTTTCTTTTCTATCTCTATAATTCTATAACTCTTTAATCTTTTATGTGTACTACTGCAAATATTTCTTTTTATTATACACAATACTGTATACTGTAGCTCCTTTTGCCTGTACTATTATGCTTCTTTCTCGTAGGTAGTGAAAGGTATTATAAACAACCACGTCTTTCTTTTTCCTTAGCTCAGGGATATTCAGTGGAGCCATGCGTGCTTTGGGGTTCGAGGGATTTCCAAGTGCATGGGTTCGAATCTTGTCCACTGTCTGAGTGTAGGTTAGGCTTCCTCACTCGGGGCAACGGTTTCCTAGCGGGTTGGCTTTGAGATAGGAGGTACCATAAAAGTCCATTAATTCCCGCGAAAACTTCACGTGGTATAAATAAATAAAAAAAAAACATACCCACGTAATCCAGATAATTCTTTTTGATATATATTGTAGCTCGTCACAGACATCTCCTTACCATATCTATTGTTTTTTTTCCTCGTAGATAGTGAAAACACAACAACCAAGTCTTTTTCCTTTGTTCACGGATATTCTGCCTCTTTACCTCAAACAACAATATAGATACCCACGTTTCTAGTCCTTTTCTGTTTTTTTTTTCGAGTTCCATTGTGTTCTGAACGAAGAAACCTCGCCGGAAGTTAGCTGAGTTAAGTAAATTTCCATCATCTTAGAATTTCAGGTTAACTCTTTTTGCCCGGTGAGATCCGACTGGTGAAAGATGTTGACAAAGATGAAAGAAGGTATGGAGGCAAACACACCTTTATATTCTACTAAGAGACTAAAACATTTCTTCTTTTCCGTGTTGTATTCAGTCGTGAGTTGCAGGAATAGGTGAAAAAATTAGTAAATTAATAATGTAGTAGCGAAATATGAGGAACTAAAGGAGGAATCACTCTAGCGTATCATTATTTATTACTTCTATCTTCATTTTCATTTTCTATTTAGTTTTTGTAGTAGGAACAGTGGCCATTCATCATCTGAAAACAAATAAATGAAAAACGAAATCAGTAAACAAGTACAAAAACTAAATTGGTTTTACTTATTTGTTTATTCATTTATTGATTTATTTATTTATTTATTTATTTAGAGAGAGAGAGAGAGAGAGAGAGAGAGAGAGAGAGAGAGAGAGCATGCATATCTAAAGGAAGAATCACTCTAGTCTATCATTGTATATTACTACTATCTTCCTTGTCATTATTTATTTCATTTTTGTATTAGGAACAGTGGCTATTTCACATCCAAAAACAAATGAATATAAAAACGAAATCAGTCAACAGCTACAAAAACTAAGGGGAAAGATATTTTATTTGCTGCAGTGCTTCATTTTTCAGGTCACAAGTTTTGGAGCAAGTCATGTAAATCAACCCAAATCACTTAACATTTTGCAGGTGAGCGGCAGTAAAACGAAGCTGGATCCTTGTTTTATTAGTGTTTGGGGTTCTGGGAGTAATGAAAAGCAGGTCCATTTGCTTACGTATACCATATAAACTTTTATTGAAACAGATACAGTCCGAAGCAGCGTGGTGGTGATTACATTCTCCACGCACACTGACTTTCCACAGTAACCAACAGACACTAGACAAAAACATCCCTAAATTAGCGACGCCACACGCACACACACACACACACTCTCTCTCTCTCTCTCTCTCTCTCTCTCTCTCTCTCTCTCTCTCTCTCTCTCTCTCTCTCTCTCTCTCTCTCTCTTCTCTCACGCGCCGCCTAGAATCAAGTGGAAAATAGACAGACACAAAGTTGCTGCCCTGGACGTGTACCTCGGAGACTCTCGGGAAAATCAAAGAAAACGTAGCAAAAAGGTTGATAATAGTGTAGTTTCCGCGCCTCATTTCTTCTCAGTATGGTCGTGAGTGATTCCCCGCCTTGCTTGTCTCTCCCGCCACGCGAACACCGCCATTCACCTCTACCAAATACACGGGGAGTTTATATTTTTTTTTTGGAGGGGTTGAGAGAGCTGGGTATTATTTCTTCTCTTTTTCTTTTCTATTATCATTTGTCGCTTCGGCGGTAAAAAATATATATGGTTATCGTTGATTTTGATTTATTTTTTCCCCTTGATGTAAAAGCTTCAGACGAGTTATATTAATTTGGAGTATGTTTTTTTTAATGCACCACAAAATAACCAAGGAAATGATAAGAGATAAGTAGAGAACAGGTGTTAATTAGCATGATAGTTTTGGATGAGAATAACAAACATGATCCTTATATGAAAAAAAAAAAAAAAGAAACTTCGCATATTAAGAAAAAAAAAATTGCAACTGACGGAACTTCACCAGGAGACATTGATAACAGAAACTGACAAGATGAAAAACACCGAGCGAAATTAAATCCAGGGAAAGAAGAATTTAAAAAGAAAAGAATGAAAAAAGAAAAGGAGAATGTCATAAAGAAAAATAATCTCGTAATGGAATGACAACAGAAATAGAAGCAGAAAGTAATTAGCAGTACCAGCTGGAGAGAAACACAAGATACATATTTTTGCATAAGAGAAAAATAAGTTAATGAAAAGATGTGGAGTGAATCTAAAAATAAGCGTGAGGAAGAACCAGGCCAAGAGAATGCTGGAGTGTAGTTTGAGACTCACGAGAGAGAAAGACGAGGAGGAGGAGGAGGAGGGTGGCGGGAAGAAGAAAAGGAAAGAGTTGAAGAAACGCAGAACATTTAAGTCAAAACAAACACGTTCCGTTGACGCCTCCGAGACACGACGCGACACGACACTCAAGCACAGGACTTCAGTTTGTCTCGCTGCCTGGAGGATAGTTGTGAAGAGAGAGGTGGGACGCAGGAGAGGAATGGCAATAGTGATGAAGTTACGGAAGAGTGAATGAGTATAGACGCTGTGGGAGATAGAGATAGAGGTTAAATAGATAGTAGTTGTGGTAATAGCAATGAGGTTAAGGAGGAGTGAAGGTGGATGTGACTAGACGTTGTGACTTGTGACATATTGCTTGTATAATGAAAGGTAAGTTAATTAGTAACTGTAAAACTAGAGGAAGGGAGTATAAGCAAACCAAATCGCTGCCAGATAAAAAAAAAATAATGAAAAACTAGACACAAGAGATAATAACAGAAAATGGAGAATAGCTTGCAGTAGGTCTTATAAAATTAACATTAGAAAATATGAACATGAATTTAAACAAATGTGAAAAACAAGAACACAGCAATGAAAATAAACAAACCACTTAATACCGACAAACGAAACACAAGAAAGCACAAAACAACACAAATACAACACAGGAAACATAAATAAAAGCCACAAAACAAACAAAACACAAGCAGCAGGATATTACAGAAATGCATAAAGCACAAACACAACAAAATAAAGAAACTAAACGCACCAGACAGACACACACCCACCTGAAAACAGAAAACACAGAAAATATAAACTAACACACATAATCCAGGAGAGAAACT
>NC_059299.1:6119979-6179979 GCF_017591435.1 Portunus trituberculatus
ACACTTAATGGAATCCAACTTTCCAAACATGAACTGAAATGTGCACAGGAACATTGAGGTTAACGTAATATGTACAATGAAAAAAAAATGGAATATAACCTGATATATACTGAATTCAATCCTTTAGTGGACTTAATTAAGGTCATGTAAGTAAGAGAATTAAGGTTACCGTATGGAATAATTAATTAGTGTTGCATTTTGATGAATAGCACCTGTATATTCATTAGCACCAGGTAACATTACAAGCGCCATAGACACCATCATTTTATTTCTCTATTTCCATCTCCTTACGACTTGATTTCTTTTAAGGGGGAGGCATCAAGACATTTATCCTCGACTTTTGGATAACTCTATTGTTCTTTAAGGGAACTGGCCATCAAGTGGGCATTTTTTGGAGATTTTTTGTTGCTATTATTCTTTGAGGAAACTGGCAATCAAGTGGGCCTTTTTGTTGCTTTTGTTCTGTAAGGGGACTGACAATCAAGTGGGCCTATTTTTTTTTTTTTTTTTTTTTTTGGGGTGGTTGTTGCCCTTGGCCGACTTCCCTTCTTGTATAAACAAAAAGTAAAACATACCTGCCTTGCCTTCCTTCCCCTGCACTCCTTTCCACCTACAGAACAAGAGGGATTTTTTTTTTCTTTCTTTTTTTCTCCAAGCATTAACCTTCCTTCCCTCCTCGCTTAATTGTTCCCAGGTCGTCTCCCACGGAAAGTTACGAAACATTTGGATCATTTACCAGATATTTTCGACACGGATCAGGGCTGAGCTAACATCGCTTCGGGTTTTATGACACGAATCACGCGCAGCAGATGTATGTGATTGCATAATTTCGTTTGCAGCGTTAATGCGCGTTCAAAATGGCTTTGTAACGTTCGATTAGCTGAAATTTACCGGAATTTACCGTGATCTGATGCTGCGTGTGTGTTGTCGTTCGTCAGGAAAACCCGGAAGAGCACACACACACACACACACACACACACACACACACACACACACACACAGATATCGTAGCAAATATTCCGGCATCGTCTCTTATACGTATCCGGAATCGCGAGCGCCGGATCTACTCCCCATGATTCGGTCGTTCTTTTGATCTGAGACCCAAATCGGAGGAACGGAAGAAAACAGCGGAGAAAAATGTAAAGAAGAAAATGGAACAGACACCAGATGGATAGAATGGTAATGTCTACGTGTGTGTGTGTGTGTGTGTGTGTGTGTGTGTGTGTGTGTGTGTGTGTGTGTGTGTGTGTGTGTTTTCCTTCAGCATGTAATATTCATGGTTTATTTTTTTTTCATGGTATAGATTTATGTAAATTCAATACAACTTGTCTCCCTCCCTACCTACTTTCCTCCACCCATCTCTCTACCTTACCCTCACTTTGCTTCCCCTCACTTTCCTTCCTTCCCTTCACTTTCCTCCATTCCCTTATCGGTCTCTTCCCTTCCCTTTCATTATTTCCCCTACTCTTTACTTCCCTGTCATCATATCCCTGCATATTCCTCCCCTCTTCTCACTTTCCCTTTTATTTTCATCCCCTTTTCCATACTTTATCTTTCCCTCTCCCTTCATTTCCCTTCCTTTACTGTGTCACCCTTAACTATCTTCCCCCTTTCATTTTCTCCCCTTCCCTCATATCTCTTACCCTTCACTTCCATCACCTCATTTCCCCTTCCTCCCCTCCCCTTCCTCCCCTTCCCTTCCTCCCGTTCCCTCTCCTCCGTTCCTAACAGCACGTACAAACAAAGTTAAGGGAATGTGGAAAAAATGCCTCGTCAAGAGAAAAATAATTCTGCCGCATATTTTCGTTGGTGATGGAAACGAAAATAACAATTACGTGCTCGGGGGAGAAGAAAGAATGGATTCCGCTGCAACAATATTTATTCAGAGTGATGTGATGCACGGCTGCTTTTTCTTCGACAAGCTTATCAGATAACGAAATGCAACGATAGACTTCATTTTTATGCATGAGAGAGAGAGAGAGAGATAGAGAGAGAAAGGGGGGGAGGTTATATTTCAGACCTTTGAGGCAATATGCATTTAATTACAGCTATAAATAAACTCCTGGCATACAAAACTCCTATTTAGAATATCTATTGGTTTGCTGAAGGGACGTTACAAGTCACTACTTTTGAGCGTCTTACTTGACTCACTTCACTCACCTTCTGTGACGAAGACGATGACGAAGGAAGGCTCCACGTTAGGCGGGATGCAGGAGTAATTACCAGAGTCCCAGCTCCTGTGGTACAAAGAAAACGGGAGGTGATTGAACGCCTATTTCAAAGCGCATGAAACCTGACTCCGTTAATTGAACTGTCTTGGAAAATGGAAATGTAAGAGGTGTTTCAAGGAGGGACTGACTTGAACCAGCGTCCGTCTTGCGTCTCAAGGAAATGGTTCTATCTTACTGGAGTAGTGTGTGCGTGTGTGTGTGTGTGTGTGTGTGTGTGTGTGTGTGTGTGTGTGTGTGTGTGTGTGTGTGTGTTTGTGTGTGTGTTTGATGTAGAATGGGCGAATAAACTTTAATTGAGCATTTTTCAGAAAGAGTTCATATCACCACGCGTCCTCAAAGTTGCAGGTATTAAGGAAAGTGATAAAATAGATAATGGAATGAAAGTGTGAGAAGTCCAGAGGAAAAGTTATTGTTGGATAGCCACAAAAGAGCTCACTGAGTAAAGCATCCTGAAAGCAATATGAGAAAAGTGTGTGTGTGTGTGTGTGTGTGTGTGTGTGTGTGTGTGTGTGTGTGTGTGTGTGTGTGTGTGTGTGTGTGTGTGTGTGTGTGTGTGTGTGTGTGTGTGTGTGTGTGTGTGTGTGTGTGTGTATGTGTGAAAATAATGCCAAAAAGTTACATGTCAAGGGAATGAAGTGCTGAGGAGGAGGAGGAGGAGGAGGAGGAGGAGGAGGAATAGGAGGAGTGAAGAGGGCTATTCTGTTTGTGCTTGAAGAGGAAGGAGATAAAAGATGGAACAAAGAAAATTTACTAACGCACACTCTCTCTCTCTCTCTCTCTCTCTCTCTCTCTCTCTCTCTCTCTCTCTCTCTCTCTCTCTCTCTCTCTCTCTCCCTGCAAAACTACATGAAAAAAAAAAAACAAGAACGGAGGAGTAACTAAAACAAATTCCTTTAATATTTCCCATCCCTTCCATATTCTCCTCCTTCTTCTCCTGTTCCTCTTGCTATCCTCTCCATAACTAGAAGCTGTTGACTCAGGTGAATGTATATTTGTCTACGGCGTGGCCTTGTATCCTCGTTCCCTCCCACCCTGCGCTGTCTGTCTTAGTGAGCGAGGTTGTAAACAATAGGGTGTAAGCGGCTCGTGGACCTTAGCGTGTCCTCCCAGCGGACCCCATTACGAGAGGCAAACAGGCCAGCAGCTCCTCGCCACTCAAACCCGCTGACCGAGAAGGATTGGAGGAGAGAAGAGGGAGGCCTGATGCTTTCTCCTAATGTGGTGTGATGGTCGTGGTGGCGCTGGTGGTGGTGGTGGTGGTGGTGGTGGTGGTGTAAAGGAGATGTAATGTAAGGGTTTTTTTATTCGTTTTTGATTTGTTTGGCATGTTAATTGGTGTTGTGATTCAAGTATTGGTGATGTTAATGCTGATGGTGTTTTGGGTGTAGGAATCATAGTAGTAGTAGTTGTGGTAGTAGTAGTAGTAGTAGTAGTAGTAGTAGTAGTAGTAGTAGTAGTAATTTTTTTTTTTTCTTAGTTTATGTGCTTATTGTTCTTGTAGAAATGCAGTAATATTTATATTAGCTTAGGAATTAATGGTTTTAGTAGTAGCAGTGGAAGGAAGAGGAGGAGAAGAAGGAGGGAAGGTAGAAGAGCAGGCATTGAATATTTATTGTGCCGTTAACATGATGCGTAAAGTTTGTGTTGTCTAGCCATTAAACATCACGCTGTCACATTAATTCACGATAAACACTAGCAGCTCAGGAACCGTCACTCTTCCGCTGCGTTAGATACAAAAATAGTATGTTCCCATCTTTTTTTTCGAAATCTTTATGGTCAGAAGTATACATCATTTTTTTTCTAATCTCGTTATCTACTTTCACCTTCTTATTGTGATTTTTATTCCCCCACAAAGAAGATAATTACAGCATTTACTGCGTATAATCCTACGTTATATTCGTGTTTTTTTCGTAATTATTTTATTCTTACATATTTTTGGCTGTCTGGCACGTAATATTAAATGGATAGAACCAATAATTTGCAAGATATTCCTTCCACATTCTTTTCCGATATTACTCTGCACGCCAGCTTTCAGTATCGCTTACACATATTTTCTGCGTGTTAAACCAGCCGAGAAGTCTTCCCACACACACACACCGGCCCAAGCATCTGCCTGATTGGATCCTCCCCGATACAATAAAAGGAAAAACATAATATTGAAGGTATCACTCATAATTATCTGCTTAACTTCTGTTCGTGGTTGAGGATTATTGAAAAATGTGACCTTTACTGTTCTCTTTTAATTTTTATGTCTTTCTTTTCTCTTCATGTCTCTTTTTTTATTCTGTGTGAAGTGTAATCTTTTATCGTTTTTAATTTGTCTGTATTTCTCTGTAAAGAATGAATGTAGTTCTATTTATTTTTATTTTTTTTTTTTTATGTGTTAGATCTTTGTTTTATGTACGTTTATGCTTTTCCATATCTTTTTCTTTTTTGTTCCCTTAAATGTTTCCATCTCTCTCTCTCTCTCTCTCTCTCTCTCTCTCTCTCTCTCTCTCTCTCTCTCTCTCTCTCTCTCTCTCTCTCTCTCTCTCTCTCTCTCTCTCTCTCTCTCTCTCTCTCTCTCTCTCTCTCTCTCTCTCTCTCTCTCTCTCTCTCTCTCTCTTTGCTCCCTTAAATGTTTCTTTATACACATTTTTTTATATCCATTTTTATCTCTGTTCATCTTCATCCACCAATTTCTGTCAATTATTTATTTTTTTTTATTTTGCCTTTTTTTCCACTCCTTTTCTGTGCATGTTGTTGTGTCTGTCATATACACTTGTTAATCCACTTATCTCTCCGTCCGTTTCTATTTTCCCCTCCGTTTTTCTATCTCTCTCTTGTACCTGCCTATATTTAGCTCTCTCTTTAAGTATGAATGGCTTCACTCTGTCTGCCTGTCTGTCTAGCCATTCGTCTATCTATCTATCTTTCTGCGTGTCTTCCTGTCTGTTTGTCATCTTTTACAGGTGTTTGTGTATATGTCTATCTGTCTACCCGTTTACAAATCTATCTGTCTATTCATATGCCTCGTTCCGTCTACCTTTCAGCGATTCTGTCTACACGCCCGTTCGATTATCTACTTTTATTTGTTATTTCCTGTAATTTATGTTCGCTTTTCTAATATGCATGGCTGCCAGTTTGTCCCTCTGTCTACCTAGCCATTCGTCTGTCTATCTGTCGTTTTTCATGTCTTTCCGTCTTTTTTTGTCAGCTTCTACATCTGTTTTGTTTAAATTTCCATCTGTCTAACCATTTACAAATCTATCTGTCTATATGCTTCACTCCGTCTACCTTTCAGTCAGTCCGATTACCCGATTATCTACTTTTATCCGTTTTTTCCATCTATTTATATGGTTCGTTCCGTCTACCTTTCAGTCAGTCTGTCTACACCCCCGTCCGATTATCTACTTTCATCCGTCTCTGCGCATATTTTTTCCACCTTCCCGCTGCAGCGCTAACGCATCGCTCCATCCCCCATCTGTTTCAATCAACGTTAGTTAAGCGCCGCTCGCAACTCCCAGATTCGTAGGATCGGCAACCACCAGTACTAAAAAAAATGGCTGCGAAAAGAATATGGCCATTATTTTTTGCCTCCCATAAAAAGGAAACTGAGAGATTGATGAGAGAAAATAAATAAACAGCCAGCTATCTTTTTTTTTCGCCTTTAAGTTGACTAAACACCAGATCCTTATCATAGTTATTGGATCCTGGAAACTGGAAATAGATTTGTAGGTTCGTTTACTCTCTCTCTCTCTCTCTCTCTCTCTCTCTCTCTCTCTCTCTCTCTCTCTCTCTCTCTCTCTCTCTCTCTCTCTCTCTCTCTCTCTCTCCCTATAAATCTGAGAAACAGACTTACATATCAAGCAATCCAACTCCATCCAGCCATTCATCCACCCAACCATTCAATGAACCATCCATCCATCCAGACAGACAGACAGACAGACATACAGACGGCCAGACAGACAAAGAGACAGGGATGGGGAGTAAAAACAATGCTTACTGGGATGCAAATGAAGCAGTAACACGAACATGCAAAGCACCTCCCGATGACTTTATTTGAATGTTAATGAGAAAGGCGGGAGTAAAGAGCCCCGGAATAAGGGTTGTAGGGTGAGGGCGAAGAGAGAGAGAGAGAGAGAGAGAGAGAGAGAGAGAGAGAGAGAGAGAGAGAGAGAGAGAGTGGGAAATGAAGGGCAAGGGAGTGAAAGAGAAAAGTGTGTCTGTGTGAGGGTGAAGGGCCGTGGCGTGGTAGGGCGAGGGACAGTTGCGTTATAAATTGTAAGTAGTTTAAGTTATTCTCGACTTTTACTAATTTGAGACGTAAAAGTGTAGAGGGGATGAGAGAGAGAGAGTGAGAGTGAGAGTGAGAGTGGGACGTGTCAATTGCATGCATGGTGTGTTTCAAATTTAACTTTCTGATATTCATTTTTCCCTCCCGATTAATATTGTCTGTTAACTTCCTTTCACACATACATGAGTTACCTTTTTTTCTCTTTTTTTGTTAGTCGTGTAGTTTAGGTCCAGTGTGCTGAGGGTAACTTTTGTGGAGTGGACAGTTCTGAATCTCCAGCAAGAAATAAACTTCACATTTTTAACACTTCGCAGAAAAAAAAGAAGAAAAAAAACTTCACTGCAAACTTAGTCGAATAAATACTTAACTTTCTCGTTCATTTTTTTTTTTAACTAAGTTGCAATATTTTTCTTTCCATTAACTGAATTCACAGCGATAATATTTATATTGAATTAGATGTAAAAAAATTTAAATTCATCACAATATTAAAATCAACGTTATTTCACCTACCATTTTAGCGCGTTGTAAATGTGAGAAATAGTAAAGGATAACTAATGCAAGTGGTAATTAGTGCTGTCAAACTCCCCCTAACTATTTCAAAACGTTTAATTCGCTGTCCAGGAAAACACGCAGCACGGAGAACCCTCGGAACATGACGCACTGTTTCATTTACTATTTTCTCAACGTGTTTACTGATAATTAGTCGAGAGAAATCGCATCATGTGCCAATATTTCCAAAGTTTGCTAGTTACTTTGATCGTTAAGTGCTCAAGTTAACGATTAAGCAGCGGTTCCTACGCCTAGTGAGTGTGGGCGTGGGTGTCCAGGGAGTGAGAGTGCGTGTGAGTGTGATTGTGAGTGTTGTTGCCGTGTGTGTCCTCCCTTCTCGATATATTCCAACTGTTTGTCGAGTAGCTGCAACCTTTAGTCTAAATGGGAAACTGAATTTTCATAGGGGTGAATATATACATTTCTCTCTCTCTCTCTCTCTCTCTCTCTCTCTCTCTCTCTCTCTCTCTCTCTCTCTCTCTCTCTCTCTCTCTCTCTCTCTCTCTCTCTCTCTCTCTCTCTCTCTCTCTCTCTCTCTCTCTCTCTCTCTCTCTCTCTCTTGCTTCACTTTTGTTTTCTGCTTATATCTCGTTACACTTTTATCCTGCAATTTTGTATTTATTTCCATTTTTTTTTCTAAACTCATCTATTTTATCCTTACTAGCTTTCTCTCTCTCTCTCTCTCTCTCTCTCTCTCTCTCTCTCTCTCTCTCTCTCTCTCTCTCTCTCTCTCTCTCTCTCTCTCTCTCTCTCTCTCGCTCCTTTACCACAGTCACGGGATACATAAACCAAACTGTGAAGTAAACTAAGGGATATTCATGTCTTACTTTACGGATCTTAAGAGGGTTTAGCAAAGTTTCCCCGGATGGACCCCGTGGCTTAGATTCACACCTGGGGGCTCGAGGTATTCAGAAAGGCTGGGAACTTTTATATACCACTTGTACGTATCAGTGAATATATATACATTAAGTTGCAGTTTCCTTCTTTCACCTTTAAAACCTTTTCCTAGTCTGGGTTATTTTGAGGGAGTATTGTATCGTGTTGTATTTTTTTTTTCTCTTTTTTTTCTATGTTTTTTTCTTTTCACACGCTCGCATTACCTGGACACGTATTTTGTATATCTGAATTTGCTATTTTTTACCTGCATGCAACAAAATCTTATTCTAATCTGATATCTTTTCTTCTGTCTTTAATTTGTAAGCATATTTTTCTTTCTTCTTATTCCTCCCCTAAGTTGACCTTTTTGCGTCTTATTGTCTAAATGCTTAGTTTTTTTTCGCGTTTCCTCAACCTTGCATTTCTGGTGGCATCGTTTACATTTTAACGTGTTTTTGCTCCTCAACCCTCACATTTTTGCGTCGTATCATGGCTTATATCTTTATCACGTTCTCTCCCTCCTTCAATTTAACATTTCTGGGCACTGCATTTAAAGTAGAACTGAGTTTATTGTACGATATTTACTCAACTGATTTAGATATTATGTCACACCTGTGTTCTGTCTCACCTCTTTCATATGTCCTTGGTTTCACCTTGCTTCACCTCAGCTCTATAGAACCCCTGTTTAAAATGTACTCTTGCCTTCACACCTGTTTTACCTGCCTCATTCCCGTCCACCTGTGCCTTGCTTATAACCCTTTCTTTACCTGCACCTTTACCCCTACTTTACCTTCCTAGCTTAAACCCTTAATAACCCCACGTAATCTCCCTGCATGCAGTCACCAAGGGCCGCTGTCACACACACAAAGGCTTACCTAACATGCACTGCCACCGCCCACACTCACCTGGCGTCTGTGATGGTCAGTCGTGAGTGAGTCCTCGTCCCCTCCACCTTGGTCATCACACTCAGACGGTTCCTGCTGCCGTCGTAGTTGACCATCTTCTCCCCGTGGTACCAGAACACGAAGGGAGGCTTGCCCTGCTTCGGAATCGGATTTGGGGTGTCAGAGAGAGAGACAGGGCAAGTGAGGGAGAGGCACAGATAGTTAGACAGAGACACATGGAAAGGTGTGTGGTGGAAAATTGTAACTGGCACGCAGGTGGAAGGTAGACCGTGGAAAATGGTGACTGGCTGGCGAATGAATTGGTGGAGACAAAGATAGATAGGAAATGACAGATGGGGATATTGACAGATGGATAGATGTATGGAAATAGAAATACAGAGAAATAGATAGATATTGATAGATACACAGTGCCATCGCCAGTTGAAAAAAAAAATTGAAATTATCGAGGTAGAGATAAATATACTGAAGAAATATATAGAAATGGAAATAGACAACTAAACAGACACAGATAGACAAATACATAGCAAACTAGAAAACGTACGTCACTTTGCCAACACATGTCAAAAAACGGACATTTGCGTCACTCTTTCTTCGTTGTGGCAAAATGAACGTTTTAGTCAAATTACTTTTCACAATTTTTGCAACCATCTTTTACTTTCCACACGCAATATTTCTAGTTGACTTTGAAACACACACACACACACACACACACACACACACACACACACACACACACACACACACACACACACACACACACACACACACACACACACACACACACACACACACACACACACACACACACACACACACACACACACACACACACACACACACACACCTGCTGAATGACGCACACGAGGGTGATGGTGTCCCCCTCCTGTACGTGAAGCTCCTGCGGCCCCAAGATGGCTGCACGTGGGCGGTTTACGTGCAGATTAACGAACTGGGAGAGCACGCCCGTCCCTGTATACATCTGTAGAGAGAGAGAGAGAGAGAGAGAGAGAGAGAGAGAGGCCTTCATGAGTATCAGAAGACAAAAACATATGGAAGATGGAATAAATCATCAAAGCACGCATCATATATAGAGATTAATGGTTTCATATTAGGCTTAGGATTACGTCGCCGCATTCAATACAGTTCCCATTTATCTTCCCGCTACTGCTTCGTAAACACGGGACTCGGTGGACTGGTAGTGTTTTATTTCATTATTAATTCCCCGTCAGTAGTGTTTGGTTAGGTAGACAAAGCACTAAAGGACGCGACAGCCGAGGGAATGAATGTGGGCGAGAGGAATTAATGTTTTTTGTTATTTAAAGAAAGGACAAATGTGCTCTCATTCTTTACTGTTCCTTACGCTTGCTTGTCTTTTTTTTATCTTTTTCTTTTTCATTTTGCTCTTCTTCATCAATTTCTGTCTTTCGTCTATGCATACTGTCATATTTGCATTTTTTTTTATAGTTATCAAAGGATATAAGCAGACTTAACTGTCATAATTTATTTTGTTTACTGTTCTGTATCATTTATTTTTCTGAACATCGATGGGTTTTTTTTATTTTGTAAGTTGTAATCATTGCATTTTGAATTATTTAATTTGTCACCCTTGCATTCAGACTATTCTCCACTGTATCAGAAGTAACAGACATGCCGCCTATTTACATTCACTTTTCCTCCCCTCTTGTAATCGATCTGTGACTTCTGTAAGCTTGATGTTTTATTTACTCCACTTCTATCACAGTTACGCTCCAGTAGTGCTGTTTACATTTGATAGTCAAGGAGAATATACAACACTTTTATCTGCTATACCTCCATTTTCTCTTCTTACCCATTTTTTGTCAGCGTCCTTTCTATTGGTCTGTTCGTTAGCAGAATGTCGTACTTAATCCAATTTTTCTATAAGAGCGTCACTCAGATTTCATTTTCTTTAATTCCTAGCTGTCTCATTAAGTCTCCAGCATTGCAAATCAAATTACACATGAATTTATATATTTATTTCTTCTTCGCCGTTAAATGAAAAGGACATGGAGGCAGTAAGTCGTTAGTTACGTGCCCTAAACTAGTAAGAGTGAGTGTGTCCATTTATTTGTTTTTATTGCTTCCTGTTTCCTCTTTCGTCCTTCAGCGCTAAGTGAGGAATGTTAAGCAAAGGGTTACAAACTGGGAAATTAATTACAATTTACGACGCAACTTCCCCCTTCCTTGTGTTTATCTCGAAATTAATTTTACCCGCGTCGCGAGGTGGGTGTGCGTGAGCTGTGTTGCGTGACCAAAGGTGTTGAAACGCTGGGGGGAGTGTGCGTGTGCGTGTGCGTGTGCGTGTTGTGATTCTCCAGCGTGCATAATGTATTTCATTTTATGATTGTTCTCTGTGTTTCCAACCGGAATTATATGGAAAAAGTCTTTCATCTTTTTTTTTCCACTGATCACTTTTCCGCACTCCCTTTTTTACTTATTACATTTTCATTCTCCTGGTTACTTACTCGCGTGTTGTCTCCTCCTTTCCTGCGCCGCAACTCATCCTTGTTTTTCGCCTCCTCATCCCCTTCCCTCGCCATAAATCTTTGCCCTTCTCGCAGCATCTTCCTCACCTCCTTCCTTTCCAAGACGCCGCTCCTTAATCTTTCTATTGTGGTGGGAAGACTGACGGTAGGAACCACAAGCACCACGCCGCGCCTCGCCCTCACCTGACACTTCCTCGGGGAACAAACTTGCAGCGAAATATGAAGTAAATGTAATCCGGTATAATAAATTGTGCTGTTGTCTTGTAAAGGAAGGAAGGTTTATGAGGGTGACTTACTTATTTACTTACTTGCCTTCCATTACGTGCAAGTTAAGTTTTCCGGTGTTTTCTCATTAAATTGCTCAGATTCGGGTCCTTGTATGTGGTTGGAATATACTTTACTTATTACCGGAGACTTCTGATTAGACTTAATGCGAGATTTTTACCGCAATAACCTGCCTCCTTGTTTTCCTTTCGTGTTATTGTTGGTGGCTGAGGAATTACGCTTCCTTCCTCGTCAGTGTTTATTTCCAGACCTCCACAATAAGGCGCGCCGTGAAGGAGAAAGACACGGCACTCCTTCACGACCCAGCGAGTGTGTGTATTAGCGGCAGGAAGCCAAAAATGGGTCTCATACAAAACCAGGCCATAATTCTTCCACACCTTTACGGCTTTTGTTCTTTCTGTCAAGTGCTTCCTTTCTCTTTCCTTCCTATTCCTTCCTTTTTATTTCTCTTTCCTTCCTTCTAATAATGATCTTTTATATTTTGCTGTTTTTCTTCGTTTTGCTATTTAGAATTCTTATCGTTGCATCTTCCACTTTTCAAGAACTTCATCTATCAATACACAGTTCCCAGTACGTCTCGTGTCTCTCTTATCGGCTAAAAAACAATTTGGTAAACTTCCATGGCTTTCCTGCTCTCATTTCTTACCCACCGATCGATGTCTTATCTCTACTTTTATTCATCACATTGCATTCTTCATCTCGGCTCCTCCCACGCTGTTATTGAGAAGAAACAAAGGCCTTAGCCAATAAACAATCATACAGAGGATATAAAAAACGGACTCCCACGCTCGTATCTCTCCATTGATCCTGCTTCCTCCATCGATCCTACTTCCTTCATTGATCCTACTTCCTCCATTGATCCTACTTCAAGTCTTTTTTTTATCTTCTTTGACCAAGTGAATGAAAATCGTCATCACATCACCCACAGCCGCACTTTTGACGCATTCTCGTATGAATAAAGCACCACAACATTCCTTTACCTTAACAGAAATGCCGATGTTAAATATAAACTTACTAAAGCCACTACGAGCTACTGTCCATTAACGTTTCGTTGTTGATTAAAAGCGAAAGTGAGGAGGAGTGGTAGAATGATAAATAGGTGCACATTATATGCCACAGTGCGGTGTTAAGATGACGCAAAACCATTACGTCAGTGCAGCAAAATACTGACACTCTCATTCTTTTCCTGTGCAACAAACACCCGCGTAGTGCATGAGGGAATATTACTGCATGTGTAATATAACTCATTTCGTGGTGTAATTTCGTGGTGTGGATACATTTGTATTATTTGTGCAAGGCGGGCCGAGTCACGAGGTATTTTGTTGTTAACTGGCTTACACTCTCACACTGCAGTTGTAACACGCTCAGTGCGAGTAAAGCTGTGTGCATCAAAATGACAAAACACTATTAGTATTTCATCCAGACTTCATGAATATTATACAATCCAATTTCATGTATTGCTGCTCTTCAATTATGAGAATTTTGACCATTTTTTATATCGACACAATAGCCCAGGATTCTCTCAACACAGGACAGTGTGAATTAAAGGATTTATTTGCATCTTTTCATACATAAATGCATACACCAGCAGACACAACCAGAGTGAGGTGAGGACACAGCGAGACAGACGGCGAAGAGAAAGACAGACACACTAATATTGATTGATTCGCGCCAATGCAAAGGAGTCATTCAGCGCCATGGACTGCAGGACAATAATGTACATTTCCTGAGGGACAAATTTTATCATTTAATTAACAAAGGAAGAGAGGGAAGGAGAGACCAAATTGTGACATTCCTGATGAAGAATTTGTACCATGTCTATGAGAGAGAGAGAGAGAGAGAGAGAGAGAGAGAGAGAGAGAGAGAGAGAGAGAGAGAGAGAGAGAGAGAGAGAGAGAGAGAGAGAGAGAGAGAGAGAGAGAGAGAGAGAGAGAGAGAGAGAGAGAGAGATTAATTTCTACACCATTGAGCACGTATCTCTCGGCCACGGTTAAAAACGAGCTTTGCCTCCTGCGTCATGGTCCTCTTGGCCTCGTTTCCTTGGCCCTGATGTACAACAAGACACTAATGGACGCACGTTCACAATTACTCGCCTCACTATTTCACCTCCGACACCACCCACATCCCCTCCCCTCCTCCTAAACCCCATGCCCCATCCCCAGCCTCTTACTCCCCCACCCTACGACAGAAGGGAGCATTAAATATATTTCTGGACATGGAACTTATCACTGGGGACGTCCGCCATTATTTACGGGTTGTGAAAGCGAGTGAGACGCTGAGGAGGAAATATTAGGTCATTACTTAGTCCCGGAACCGCTTTGAAACCCGTAATTAGTGAGCGTTGAGGTGTCGACTCTAGACAGGACGGCGTTTAAGGTGAAGATAATTTACAGGTGTAGGCTGCGGCGGTGTGAGTAATGGTCTAATGAGTCGCTGAGTTCCCCGTGTCGATATTAGCCCCGTGTTCCTTATTGGGTCTGCTGCCTCTCGCCGTCCCTCCTCGCGACTTACCTCTCTATCTATAGGATGTGTTATTTATCCCCTTCCTTCCCTTGATGTTGTGTTGAAAGGTGCTGTAATATGTCAACGTGTTTCTATAGTTTGTGTTTATTTTGTGTTTGTTTTGACGTTTTGTTCTATGTTGAAAGTTTATTCAGCAACGGTCTTTTTTTTTCTGAACGGAATACGTTTGGCCATCATTGAAAAATAGAGTGTTTTATCTTTAAATTCTTGTGTTACAATGAAAAATGTTGCGTTCGTCTGGAATTTATTGCGGTAACAGTTTAAAAGTTTGTGTCGTCATTTGATATTCCGTAAGCTTTGTGTATATCTGATTTCCATTGGCCCTGTTCAAAACCTCGCATTATATTTCGCTTTTATGGAACGAGAATTAACCAAAGTATAATTCGTCATTCACTACACTACACTGCATATTACATACATTACACTGTATATTCATAGCTTTTACTTCCAACACTAATTTTTGTATATATGTAATTTTATATCTAAGGCTCGCCAGACAGTCCCCGGAGCACCAATCATTTAAGCACATCCATCATCTGTGGAGCCGTAGACTGTCGTAAATCAGCGATCTATTTACAAACCTATTTCATCGTATCAAAGTGTGGATGATAAACTGCTGCACATGATTAATTCCTTCCAGCATCCTCTTTTAAGGCTGAAGCGCACCACGTCTCTAGTCTTGGCAGCTTCCAGGCCTTAGAAGATCTCAAGTTTTGTATCAATACGAGTGTTTTAAGTTTTCTAATTCTTTTCTTTACTTACTTCAGAGGTTGGCATTAGAAAGACACTCGGACGTTTATATTCTTTCTTCAAGTTTTATAATACATACTACCCCAACTTTTCTCTCCTTGAACCTTACTTATATCGAAGTTAGCCATCAGAACCATGGCCACTTTCCTTTTCTATTCTTCTAATTATAAACACGAGATCGACATTTACATAAAGAATTTGCTGAAAAAAGCTACGTGGATATTTTTATTCTTAGCCTGTAACTCCTTTCTGGCAGGTGAAGGAGGACGTGCCGAGGTGCTGAGGTGCCTGAGGATAGCCGGCGCCCCTGGGAAGTGAAGCGTTACAAGGTTAGTGTATGGCGCTTTCCCCCTCAAGGTCTTGTTCTGCTTTAGTGCTCCAGGCTGAGTCTCCGCCGGTGCTGCTGCTGCGTCATGTTGCGGGGATGAAATTATGATGAAGATTAAGAAACTTCTCTTGTAATTCTGGCTTTGGTTAATGTTCCGTGATGGTCGTGTAAAAGAGGCGCCTCCTGTGTTCCTAATGGTGATGTGGTGGTGGTGGTGGTGGTGGTGGTGGTGGTGGTGGTGGTGGGTGTTAGGCCTTCTCTTTTGTCCAGGTGGTCCCGTGAGAAAAATATATGTAGTTCGTTTATAATTAATGTTTTGAAAAGAAGTAATTAGTAAACGGATTGGTGCCGTTGATATTTAGGGAGAAAATATATTCTAGGTGGTATTTTTTTCTGAGAGAGAGAGAGAGAGAGAGAGAGAGAGAGAGAGAGAGAGAGAATCGCAGCATGAAACACATCTAGGCTTTACATATACATACACTTACACCTAACATATTTTGCTATTCAAGTCACTCGCCATTTCCCGCTCAACCCAGTCTCGGTTTAAAGCTTGAATCCAGAAACCATTGAGCCGCCCCGCACAGCCCCGTACAGCCCCTGCACCAGAGACCGTCAGACAGGTCGAGGCTGACTGGCAGGGATGTGTCAGAGAATGAGAAAATAGTCTCTTCACCTTTGTAAAATCATGTAACTTCCATAAATAGCTTGGATTTTTCTTTCATCCTTTCCATCAGCGTTGGGTAACTCAATGATCTATTTTGTGAGTATTTTTAGGTTTCCAGTGGCCGAGAAAATATAAATCTATTTTGAATTGGTAAATAAAGCATCCAAAGAAAGCAGACTGACATGATCTTTACTTCAGGCAGCGCTGGAGAAGCTGACGTTCTTTCCCTTCAATTACACCAAACATTCACGATTGGCTGCCGTCAGACAAATATACCGTCAGTCTGTGTAAATTAAACACGAGCAGCGCGGCAGGATATAAGATAAATTCAACGTGGACGGCTTCGCTTCGTAATTCGAATCGATGCACTTCACCCTTATCGCGAGTTAAAATGGAGAAAGGGAAGGACGGAGAGAAGCAAAGGCTGAAAAAGGAACACCAGACTGCACTGACAGCGACGAGATTAAAACTGGAGCGGCGAAGAGAAGGGATAAGTGCTGGATGGAAATTAAACGAAGTCAGATAGAAACAGACTCTCTCTCACCTGACACTCATAGGTTCCGTTGTCTCTCTCCTCCGCGTACTTGATCTGCAGTGTCCAGTCGTCCGTGCCTTCGGGATGCAGCACACTGAAGCGCATGTCCGTGGTGTACGTGTAGACGCCCGTGGTGAGGATGTGAAAGTCTGTCCTCCTGATCCACGACACTTGTAGGAGCAGAAACGCCTGTAGAAGGAAGAAACAAGGGACTTTTATTCACTCGCATGAAATTTTGATGTCTTATTGCTGAAAGAAAAGACTATCACTTTCTTAAAATTGAGGCAAAGGTCGTAACCAGAAAAGCGTGAAGTTGTAGCGGCAGGAGCGTGTAATAATAGCCTACAAGGGACTTTCACTCATTATTATGTGGAAGTCTGGGATCTGGCCGTGAAAAATGAGTCTGAACGTGGGAAACAAAAGGCTGCCGGCTAATGAAATGGATGTCAAGAGACTCCAACAGAAAAAAAATCTGAATGTCAAGAAGCGAGATGTCACTCATATAAAAGCGTGAAACCAGATATTCACAAAAAATAATAACAGTGATAGTTATAATCAAATCAATTGACTATCGGTTACAAAATTTATTTAGATATTTTCTAGTTGCTCAAGGATATGATAGAGTGTGAAGTTAGGTTAATTTAACCCTACCTAAGCTAACCTCCCACACGATAATGGCTAACGCGTCTGGCTGGGATTCCTCGTTTTAATCCTGGATGGGACAGGCGCCGCACACCTCGACAGCTGCTCACTCTTCCGCTGGATTGGTTGATAAATGTGTTTGGGGCAAGACCGGGGAAGGTAAACTACGAAACTTGGATGCCACAGTGACCCGGGCGCCATCCACCATATAAGCAAAGATCGATAGGACGGAGAGAAGCGCTGAAATCACGCACAGCTGTTGACTTTTACCTTTTACCATGTGACACAACGTTACCTAACCTAATCTTATCAAACTTGACTAAACCTAACCTAAACATAACCTAATTTAATCTAACCTAACTTAACCTAATCTAACGTACCCTAACCTGTTCTCACTTAACACGGAAATTACCTTGTATGGCTGATCTTCAAGTCATTCAGGTAACCAAACCTTCACAAATAACATCACTTTCTACCACCACATTCCACACTTACCATCTAAACCTCAACCAATACTCCATCTTTCTCTATCCCATCCAACGCACTCAATATCAAAACAAGAAGTTATTGAATTGACATCTAATAAATACCACATCGACTAGAAAATGCCAGAGTGAAGAGCCAGGTGGTGGACAAAAGGTGAAATGTAAATCGGTAATGTATGGCTTTGTAAGGGCGAGGAGACGGAAGGAGAGGAGCGGAGAGGCGGGAAGGCGAGCACGCAGCCAGCCAGCCCAATCCAGCCAGGGCCACTGTTCCCTTTAGAGTCAGGCGGGTCCTCAAGTTGGTGTAGCGAGGAGGCTTTGATCCAGAGAAGCAGCCTGTCCATGCCGTGCCTCGGTGTGCCTGGTGTTCAATTATATTCCATGTGTGAGACAGAGAGAGAGAGGGAGAGAGAGAGAGAGAGAGAGAGAGAGAGAGAGAGAGAGAGAGAGAGAGAGAGAGAGAGAGAGAGAGAGAGAGAGAGAGAGAGAGAGAGAGAGAATAAAGCAATTCAACCTCTTTTTCTTATACTGCATGACTTCATACTGTTTTATTCAGAGAGAGAGAGAGAGAGAGAGAGAGAGAGAGAAACGAATATTAATACCAAAGAGTTGCAGAAGTAAGGACGTGATGGAGCAGAAGGTTCGGCAGAGGAGGACGAAGAGGAGGAGCATGAATGAAAGTCAAATATCACCGTGGATTGCATTTTCCTGTGTGTATATTTAATAACGCACCCACCGCCTTGCTTTACCCGCTCAACTTTTCCCCTAAATATGGAGCCCGCCGCTGTGCCTCATTGCTGATTCGTATTTTAAAGGAAAACTATGATGCCTTCCATTTTTCACGCCGACCCGAAACTTCAGCATTTTTTTACTCTTATTTTTCCGCGGGACGTTATGGTAATATTGCTTCGTGCTGGAGTAATGATAGCGATGAGGTTCGTTTTTCTTTTCCTACGTTTTTTTTTTTTTTCGGGGTTGGCTGCGTTTTCTTTCATTCGTGACCTCATTTTCGATACAGGTGATTAGGAACGGGTTATGAAAGCTTGGGAGAGATTACACTATGCTTCCTTTCACAAAATTCTCCCGGAAAATTACATGTATAGGCGCCGCTGGTGTTAGCATTGTTTGTGTTAATGGGATGCTAATATTTGGTGTGAGAGGCGTTGTTGTTGTTATTGGTGGTGTTCGTGTTGTTGTTGTTGGTGGTGATGGTGGTGGTGGTAGGTTGTTGTTTTTGCTATTTATGTTCTTATTATTACCACTGCTTGTATTACTGCTACTGATTATACTACAACTACTGCTACTACTACTACTACTACTACTACTACTACTACTACTACTACTTATATCACCATTATTACCACCATTATTACCATCATTACTAAACTATCCTACCACGATTTTTCCTCTTCACTCTTTACCTGCACCCAACCACCACCACCACCACCACCACGAAAACATACAAGACTCAACCATTCCCGTAGAAACAAAACCACTGTAGCATAAACATGACCCTGGAAAAGAGGTTGGGACTGAAAACTCTCTTAATACCCTGAACGCCTGAAACACCATTTATTCGCATAGGGACCATCATCTTAATCTGACACTAAATATTTCCCTTTCTAGTGGTGTGGAGGGGAAGGGAATCTGAGCTTACCTTCTACGAGTCCCAAGGAAGGTGGACAAGGCGGGGAGGCGAGAAGGGCGTTGGTACCAAGATGTCAGGAGCAAAAGAGAGGGAGAAGAAGATTAGTACGTAAAGATTATATCGATTTTTTTCTTGTTGGTCTGTAAAGGTAAATGAATATCTGTCTATCTATATGTCTCGATCTCTTTTTCTGTCTCTGTCTCTTTTTCTCTTTCTCTCTCTCTCTCTCTCTCTCTCTCTCTCTCTCTCTCTCTCTCTCTCTCTCTCTCTCTCTCTCTCTCTCTCTCTCTTTCTCTCATGCTTCTTAACTCCTTCAGCTCCGTGACGCGTTTTCATATTTATTCTTATTTCTTGGTGATTTTATACAGCTTCAGAAACTTATGGAGGGATTAAAACAGTGAAGACTCTGGCCATTAATCTTCTGACCTCTATAAACCTTTCGTAATGTAAGTAATATCGTTTAATCACACAAATTCATGGTAAAAATGTGTCCCAGTGCTGAAGGGGTTAAACTAATCTTTTCCTTATATATATCTTTATCCTGTCTTTTCCTCCATTTTCTTGCTATTTTCTGTCAACTATTTTCTCAATCTTGCCTATCTTTTTCCTTGCTTCCTCTATTCCTTCTTCCTTTTGTCGTCTATTCCCTTTCTTCACCTCTCCTGTCTCGTGTCGTCTTTCCCTATAAATTTTTCTATGTAACATCTTCACCATCGTTTGTATCATTTATTTATCATCTCCTTCCATCATTGCTCATTCCATCTTTCTTCTTGTCTCTCCCTTTGCTCCCACTTTTCTTCCACTTTTCTCCCATTTTTCTCTACCTTCCCTTCCTGCATTTTTTAGCAATGTCTTCCATCACTACTCGCTCCACCTTTCGGCCTGTCTCTTCCTTTCACTCCACTTGCTATCTTCTTCATCTTTTCTCCCTCTTGTTTTACTTTCTCTTATCATTTCCTTATTTTGTCTCCTTTTCCTCTCTTCCTTCTCCCATCTCCCTCTAGATCTTGTGCCTTCTCTTTCTATATCCATTATTCATCCTTTTTCTTCTTTTCTCTCACTTTTCTCCTTCTTATTTGTATTGTCTCATTTTACTGTTTTTTCACTGCGTCTCTAACTTTTATCCCTTGCCTTTCCTTTCTATATCCTTTCATCATCCTATCTCCTCTTTTCCTCCCAGTTTTCTCTTACTTATTGTATTTTTCTCATCTTTTCTTCCATATTTTCCTTCATCCTGTCCCTTCTTTTCCTCCTAATTTTCACCCATTTACTCTACTTGCTCATACTACATCATTCCTTCACCCTCTCTCACTCTTTTCTCCTTCTTTCCATATCGTCCCATCCCGCTCAACTCTCTTGCCTGCAGCTGGTCTCTTTAAACCTAACCTCACCTGGTGCAGGGTTGACAGCTGAGGGAAGCGGCACGGCAGGTGAGCCACGTCCCCTACATTGGCGTTTATTTCCGTCACAGTGTTGTTCTCTAAGTTCAACTCAGGGAGGATGTGACTTAAATCCAAGTTCGGCTCCCCTGTGGCTTGCCCCTGTTCTGGTAGTACTCCTTGCAGTCCCCCTGGTATTTGTCCCGGTAGAGGTCCTTGAAGCCGGCCTGGTATTGAGCCTGGCATCTGACCGTTTCCAGGTACCACGTTATGGCCAGGTACATATCCAGGTAGGCCTTGTAGCATCACCTGGCCTTGTCTCACCTCCGCTAGTACCTCTTTCATCGCCTCCTCGTGTGTCATCATTATGTTTCCTCCTGTTGGTGCTCCTCCTCCTCCTCCTCCTCCTGATGCTGATGCTGTTTCTCTTCTCCCTGCTGCTGTTGGTCCTCCCATTTCCGCTTCTACCTTTGCTCCTCCTCCTCCTCCGCCTCCTCCACCTCCTCCTGTCGGGATCCATTGAGGTTCTGCCACGTCTTCTGCGGGAGGAAAGAGAAGCAAGGCATTATATTGGGTTATGTTGTGTAAACTTCTGCAATACATGTTTGGATTAGCTGTGTGTTGTTTTTGGTTGATTGTGTTATGGTGTGTGTTTGCCGGTCTTTGTGTGTGTTGTTTGAAGCAGAGGAGGTGAGTGTCCGTGTGTGGGTGTGTGGTTCGGGGTATAAGATATGGTAATCGTGAGGCTTATTCTATTTTATTCAAGAGAAAAGTACAACATTAGGACTTTTTTAATTCTAGGGAGCTTAAGGATTTAAGTAAAAGTAATGATGTAAGTGAAGTAAAGTTTTTTCATCTTAAGAATTGATGAGAGAGAGAGAGAGAGAGAGAGAGAGAGAGAGAGAGAGAGAGAGAGAGAGAGAGAGAGAGAGAGAGAGAGAGAGAGAGAGAGAGAGAGAGAGAGAGAGAGAGAGAGAGAGAGAGAGAGAGAGAGACAGACTAACGAACGAACTTAACCCACAAGAAACTTACTGGCCACCTTTAATTAATATACTTCCTTCATTTCACACATTCCTGTTATTTCCTAAAGCGCTGCGCAACTTTCATCCTTTTCATCGTGTTTTCCAGATGCGAAGCGCTTTCAAATGACACTTATAGTCCAGTGCACACGAGCGAGCGAGAGAAACACGGTCTACACACCCACACATTGAGCACAAAGGAACTCAAAAACACCTGCTAAAAAATAGAATATATCGAAGGTTTGCGGCAGTAGTAGAATAGTGTATTACAATAGCAGTGAAGAAATTGCTGTTAATTCTTTCAGTGATATACTTTTAGGTGATATAACGAAGGCTATAGCTAGAGATAAGGTAAAGATGTGGTAGCTAAGTCCTCGAGTGTGTGTGTGTGTGTGTGTGTGTGTGTGTGTGTGTGTGTGTGTGTGTGTCTTTATGTCTGTATGTCTTTATTACCAAGCATATGTGGCGCAGCGAAATGAAAGGTTTAGGACACAGATGGGTACAGTCACGCTCTCATAAACTGACGTATCGACTAGTGCTGTTTTTGCTCGTTAACCAAGATGTGACAGACGCAAAGACAAGGAAGAAAAAGCAGAAAGAAGGACAGACATGAGTAACTCCAGCGCAGGACCTAGATTTGTTTATGAGACCCGCAATAATGTAAGGAGCCGAACTGAGACATGCAGAGACAAGAACATGAATATTGTGCTAAGTGACAAATGCAAGGCGAAGAGTAGATGAAATATAACGAAACCAGGTGTTGTAAGACCCAAAGTAATGCGTAAAATCCACAGTAATATAAGAGGAAGGATGATAGAGATATGCAGAGATAGACATGAACGCTATTAATGAAAGAGACAAACGCTTGGTAAAAAAAAAAAAAAAAAAAAAAAAAAAGCACTCGTAAGATTCAGATTTGGTACCTAGATAGCATAAAAGAGCAAAACAAAAGTAACAAGGTACAAAAGAAACACAGAGACACAGAAACATATTAACCCTTTCAATGCTGGGACAGATTTTTACTTTTAGATTTGTGTACGATTACATCTATGGAGGTAAAAAAAATTAATGGCTAGAGCCTTCACTATTTTAATCCCCCCACATGAGTTTCTGAAGCTGTATAAAATCCCCAAATAGTAAGCAGAATGAATATGGAAACGCATCATGGCACTGAAGGACTAATACACAAACAAACACAAGACACAACATTCAGCCATCGCATCTAAAAACCATCAAAACAACATCAAAACAACAACATGGAAAACAAAGAGGAATTACCACACCACAAAAAGAAAATAAGAAAACATGCAAACCCAAGACTCACATTACTCAGATTCTGCACTAGCCACAACGTGAAGAGAACCTCGAAACATGAATACCACCAACATAACACGAGGCAGCCACAGTCATACGCACTCCCTTTAGTTCCCACTCCGACAGCCAGCTACATTCTACCATTCCCCTCTGCGGATGTCCACTGCCTTCCCTCGACCTCCCCTCGTCCTCCCCTCGACCAAGCACTCTCCCACAGGTCCACAAGCCTCACTGCCCATTGCCTCTCCCAGCTTCCCTCATTCTCCTCCTCCCTGGTACGTTGCCAAGATGGTACCTCAGGAATACTCCTCTCCTACACTATTCCTGTAAGCCTTCCGTTCAAGTTAGCCCTTCGCAGGATCAATTGTATGTGCGTGTGTTAGCTGAGGCGTGCCATGCTGTGTTCTGTCGTGTTCTGTCGTGTCTTGTCGTGTTCTGTCTCCTCTTCTCTGTGTTATGGTGAGATTTGGTGTTTTAATGATTTTTTGAGAGAATTGTCGCCGTTTTATTTGGAGGGTGATGTGCCATGCTGTGTTCTGTCGTGTTCTGTTGTGTTCTGTTGTGTTCTGTCTCTATTTCTCTTTTAGTGAAATTTTGTGTTCTCTTTATAATTTTTGAGGGAAGTGTCACGGTTTTATTTGGAGTGTGCTGTGTCATGCCGTGTTCTGTCGTGTTCTGTCGTGTTCTGTTGTGTTCTGTATCGTTTTCTCTCTTTGTTGTGGTGGAATTTGATGTTTTTATGTTTTTTGAGGGAAGTGTCACCGATTTATATGGAGTGTGCTGTGCCATGCTGTGTTCTGTCGTGTTCTGTTGTGTTCTGTTGTGTTCTGTGTTTTTTTTTCTTTGTTTAGTGGAATTTTTTATGATATTTTGAGGGAAGTGTCACCGTTTTGTTATGTTCTTCAGTGTTTTGTCGTGTGTTTTTATTTGTTTTGCTGGAAATGTTGTGTTTGCTATGTGGTATTTGTTATGTGGTACTCATTATGTGGTATCTGGTATGTGGTATTTGCTATGTGGTGTTTCCTATGTGGCATTTGTTTGTCGTGTGGTATTTGGTATGTGGTATTTGGTATGTGGTATTTGGTATGTGGTATTCGTTATGTGGTATTTGGTATTTGGTATGTGGTAGTTGGTACGTGGTATTTATGTGGCATTTGTTATGATGGAAATGTGGTGTGTTTTTTTTTTTTTTTGTGTGTGTATTTATGAATGTTGGTATGTGAGTTTCCTGTGTCTTGTGATTGGGAATTTGATATCCATTTTCCTTTTTTCATTGAGTATTTTAACTGTATTTCCTGTTTTGTATATTTCTTTATTCTGTTTTGTTGCTTTCATCTTTGCAAACTCTTTATCATTTTTCCTCTTAAATCATGCCAGACGATTTTTATTTTATTTATTTATATATTTTTTTTTATTGAAGGAGTGTTGGATAGGTGGGGAGGATTCTTCTACTGTACTGCTCCGTCTCTTGAACTCCCTGTCTGTGTCCGTATCTCCAACTTCATTTAAGAGGGAGGTTTCAGAACATTTATCCCTGTCTTTTGGCTAACTCTTTCGTCACTGTATGGGGACTGGCGACTGAGTGGACCTTTTTTTATTCTTCGTTGCCCTTCGCCAATCTTTCCATTTTAGGTAAAAGAAAGAGTATTTTCCTAAAACAGATATGCAAGAAGTAGAAAGTCTGTGTTGGGTTAAGCTTTGTATTCTCTCTCTCTCTCTCTCTCTCTCTCTCTCTCTCTCTCTCTCTCTCTCTCTCTCTCTCTCTCTCTCTCTCAACACATCCCCAAGGTTCATTGAAGCATAAAATTGATGGTTCTCTTCCTTGCAACCAAATTTTCTTCCCTATTGCCTCCTACCCTTTTGATCACTGTTATAATCTTCCCCTGTATTCATTCCCCCTTTTACTGACCCCTTCTGTCACCCCCCATCCCCTCTCCCTTCCCCTCTCCCGTTCTTTTATCTCATTCTCCTCCTTCCTACTTATCTCTTATTCTCATATTCTCTTTCTCTCTTAAGTAACGCACCGTTTGCCTCTTATCCTCTACTTTGCTTCGTTTCCCTCTTCTCTCTCTCTCTCTCTCTCTCTCTCTCTCTCTCTCTCTCTCTCTCTCTCTCTCTCTCTCTGCGTTTCAGCTTTAGTGTTTGTGTGTTTTCAGCGTCATGTGGGTGTATTTTGCTTTATTCGTTTGTTTAGTATGTTTGTTCCTCTCTCTGTTTGAATATGTGTCTATTTTCGTCTCTCTCTCTCTCTCTCTCTCTCTCTCTCTCTCTCTCTCTCTCTCTCTCTCTCTCTCTCTCTCTCTCTCTCTCTCTCTCTCTCTCTCTCTCTCTCTCTCTCTCTCTCTCTCTCTCTCTCTCTCTCTCTCTCTCTCTCTCTCTCTCTCATCACAACCTATCGGGAGTCATTGAGAAAGGGGGACGCTAGTGGGGGAGATTACATTAGCGTCGCTCTGTTAGAGATAACGAGAGAGATACAAGGAGAGCCTTCCGGGGCGGCGAAGGGAGGGAGGAAAGGGCGCCGGGAGAGAAGACAACGATACGTGAAGGGTATGGAGGGAGGAAAGGAGGGAAGGAAAGGTAAAAGCGAGATAGTATATATTGGAAAGAAAAATGCAATACAAAGGAGAAAAGAAAATAAAGAAGGGAGGTATGCAATAGAGAGAGAGAGAGAGAGAGAGAGAGAGAGAGAGAGAGAGAGAGAAAGAAAGAAAGAAAGAGAAGAATAGAAGAATATGAAGAGAAAAAAGAAAGAAAATACAAGAGATACACCGAAAAATGGATAATATATGCAAAGGGGAAAGAGGAGGAAGAGAACAGGAATGGAAAGGAGAACGGGAGGAATGTAAAGAAAAGGAAGACGAAATTATGGAAAAATAAATTGAAATGCAGATAAGATATGAGGAAGAGAAGGGCGAGACAGCTGTGTAGAGGAATAAGAAGAGAACTTGATGAAACTGAGACGAACAGAGAGAGAGAGAGAGAGAGAGAGAGAGAGAGATGAGAAGAATATAGGAGCAGAGAACAAGGTCATGAGAATAAAAGAAGGGAAATAGAAGACTGAAGAACAAATAAGAACAAAGAAGAAAGGAACAAAAGAACAGTAAATGAAGATGGAATAGAAGAATAATGAGAGACAGGAAAGGAGAACGTTATGAGATGCGAAAGGAGAATAATTGAGAAAGAGAATGTTCACGTGGGAAAAGGAGAAATAATTGAGAGAGATAGAGAACATCAATAGTGAAGAGAAGCAAGAAAGCAAGAACGCCTAGAAATGTACAAGAGACAATAAAATGATAGATGTAATAGAGATTTGATGCCATTAAAAACTTAGAGTGAAGTGTTTGTCTGTCATTTCAAGTGTTCTCGTACAATAAAAGACTCAGGGCAAACATAGAATCGGTGATGAAATATTCCGTGATTGAGTCACGACGGGAGGGCGAGAGGCGGATTAACCCTTCAATACTGGGACACATTTTTACCATGAGATTTGTGTACAATTGGACCATTTTATTGACATTAGGAAGGGTCTATTTAAGTCAGAAGATTAATGGCCTGAATCCTCACTGTTGTAATCCCCCCACATGAGTTTCTGAAGCTGTGTAAAACCACTAAATAGTAAGCAGAATGAATATGGAAACGCATCATGGCACTGTAGTGGTTAAAGGGAAGAAGCATTGAGTTATTTTGGGATCGCTCGGTATGAAGGAAATAGAGAATGCATTATTGGGTCGATACAAAGGACACGAAACCTTAAAGAAATAGCATTGGCGATAAAATATTGTCTGAGTGTGTTATGGCAAGGGAAGATATATAGAATTATTTTTAATTCAGAGGTTATGAAGAAAATATGAAATGTGTTATTGAGTCGATTAGATATTGGTTTTTGACAAATATTTGACTTCTTGAGTGATAGAAAAGATAGAAGTACGTTATATACTAGTAATATTAATGTTATATGTTCAAGAGATTAAGGTAAATAATTCAATTAATGAGATAGAAACAAAAGAACATAAAGAATTTGTTGTTGATACATGTTTGAAATCGTGCGTAACAGAACAGATGAAACAAGGAATGAAATAGAAAATTTTATGTCTATATATGTCCAAGAAAAGACAAAGAATGTGATTTTGTGAGCAAATAATTCAGCAGGGAATGTAATGATGATATAAATAAAAGTGAAGGAACTCGAGTAGATACGGAGAAAGAAATGATGACTTACAGAATGAAGAAAGCAGTGGCTAGAGAGAGAACATTTTAAGTGAGAGTTTGAAGATAGAAATAACTTACAGAATGGAGAAAATAATGAGTTATAGAATGAAAAAGATAATGAGAGTGAATTAGGAAAATAATGAGCCATAGAATGTAGAATATAAAAAAAAACACAATAAACAAATAAAGTTTCTCGCTAAATCAAGAGGAAATAAAGAGTCACAAAATGGAAAAGGAAATAATGACCAGATGAAGAACGAAAATGAAAGACTTGAGGAGTGGAGAAGAAAACAAAGAATCACAGAATGAAGAATGTAAAAATAACACAATAAATTAAAAATTAAGTGACTCGCTGAATCAAGAGGAAATAAAGAGTTACAAAATGAAAAAGAAAGTAATGACCAGATGAAGAAAGAAAATTAATGACTTGAGGAGTGGAGAAGAAAACAAAGAGTCACAGAATGAAGAGGAAGCAAATCACTCAGCTGACTAATAATAATGGCGGCGGAGAATGGCGCAGGTGCGAATTAGCATAATGGCTTGAACGCTTCTTCCTGATCATTAATATAAAAAGTAATGAAAATAAAGATCTTTCCCCAAAACTTCAACGACTCGAGTCATTAAATATATTCAACTTTTTCCATTTTTTAGGTGAAACTTAGATTACGTTTCATTTTTCTCTCTCTCTCTCTCTCCTCTCCCTCCCTTCATCTCCTAAGGACACGAATACCTAACATCCTTTCTGCATATTTCTCATCCTACGCTAATCCCTCTTTATCACATTTCCTTGTTTGCATTTACAATTTGCTACAGACACTCATATTCTCCCCTTCTCTCTTTATTCCTTTTTTACTTCTCGAGTCATATTAACTTCCCTTCCTCTCCTGTTTCTTTTGTTTCCTCTCATTCTCTTTTAGTTCACCCTTAAGACCTGATATCCTCCCCACCTTAGAGAGAGAGAGAGAGAGAGAGAGAGAGAGAGAGAGAGAGAAACAGTGAGAAAAAAAATTAGTTCAGAGACAAAAGAATTGAGGAAAAAAGGGAGAAAGAAAGAAAAATTAAAGACACACACACACACACACACACACACACACACACACACACACACACACACACACACACACACACACACACACACACACACACGGACAAAGAGAAGAAAGACGAGGGATAACTTCTGCATGTGAGAGGTGGAAACAGATGAAGAGCAGTTGAGTTTCTTAAGGACATTCATAATTAAAACTTTCCTAGGGTGGGTATAATCGCCCATATAGCAGATTGTTCTTGTTCCAATATTATGCACGGCGTGAGGGAAGCGTGAACTTAGAATCCCCTCCACAAACTTTTCTTACAAGTTTAGAACAGGTGGAGGGACGGGGGCGGCGGAGAGAGAGAGAGAGAGAGAGAGAGAGAGAGAGAGAGAGAGAGAGAGAGAGAGAGGAAGGAGAGGTGGGGTGGGGGAATAGAAGTGCCTGATTGACTGACCGACTTACTGACAGACAGAGATAGACAGGTGAACGTAAACACTTATTGCCAACAGCTAATTAGTCTTGCCTAAGAGAGAGAGAGAGAGAGAGAGAGAGAGAGAGAGAGAATACAAAATCATAAAGAAACATTTTGATGGCTCACGTTTTTCATTGTTGTAAAAAGATACCAATAAGATAACACCAAAATCAAATTAAAAGAGGGAAATAACTGCCAACACATTACTAACCTACCAAGATAGTAAGGAAATACAAAGATAACACTACAATTCTGCATAGTTACATCATTTTCCTCCCCATTACATTTCCTTGACTTCTTCAGGGATGGAACGCATTTTTACCATGAGTTCTAGGTATGATTAGATGATTTTATTGACATTAGGAAGGGTATGTGGAGGTCAGAAGATTATTGCACAGTCTGATGTTTCTGAAGCTGTGTAAAATCGCCAAATAGTAGGTAGAATGAATATAAAGATACGTCATGGTGCTGAAAGGGTTAAGATACACTCAACACCTTTGTGAATATTAACTACTTAAACCACTAACCACCCTTTTAACACCCTCAGTGCCATAACGCATTTTCATATACGTTCTGCTTACTTTTTCGTCATTTCATACAGCTTCAGAAAGTTTTGTAGGTTATTAGAATAGTTAAGACTGACCATTAATCTTCTGACCTCCATAGACCTTTCCTAATGTCAACAGAATCGTATAATCACACCAAAAACTCAAGGCAAAAACTATTAACTATTCTAACTACTAACATGACCGATAGATTTTCCTGGACCTAATCTATCATCCATATTTCTAGAACTAAATTACTCTACAGTGTCTCATTGCTATATTGCTTTATTTATTTATTTATCTTTTGTTTTTATCTTTTTCTTTATTTGGTGAAAGGACTAGCATTTTTCATATGTCTATTCTGCTCTTACTTTTTTTAATCGTTGGCATTATTTTTAACTATCATATTCCCGTGACTTTTTATTATTAATGTTATTATTGCGATTATTCATCTCAGTCTCATTTTCTTTCCGCTGTTCCATCAACCTTATGAATAAAAACTGAGGGACTCGGAAATTAAGATCAAAAAAAGGAAAAAATCGTAAATCTCTGTCAAAAAGCGACGTAGAGAGTGAGCGAGAGAGAGAGAGAGAGAGAGAGAGAGAGAGAGAGAGAGAGAGAGAGAGAGAGAGAAGCAATGAGACTCAGGCAGCTAAATTAATGAAAACTCCTCTTCCATCTCTTCCTCTTCCTTTCTCTTCTTCCTTCTCTTCCTATTCCTTCTCCGCTTCTATCAGTTCATCTTGTTTGTTATTTCTATTGCTTCTCTTTCCTATTCCTCTTTTCTTTTGTGTTTCCTTTATCTATCTCTTCTCTACCGTGCTCATCCTCCTCCTCCTCCTCCTCCTCCTCCTCCTCCTCCCCTCCTCCTCCTCCTCCTCATGTATATTCTCTTCATTTCCTTTACTTTCAGAATTATTATTATTGCTTCCTCTCTCCTTCCTTTACTCATTACTTCTCTAAACAGGTGTAACTAAAACCGCTACGAATTGGTCTTAAAGGCAATAACTCACACACACACACACACACACACACACACACACACACACAGACTCTCTCTCTCTCTCTCTCTCTCTCTCTCTCTCTCTCTCTCTCTCTCTCTCTCTCTCTCTCTCTCTCTCTCTCTCTCTCTCTCTTTCCAAGGCGACCTAATTTCAAAGGTACACGGGAGAGAGAGAGAGAGAGAGAGTGTGTGTGTGTGTGTGTGTGTGTGTGTGTGTGTGTGTGTGTGTGTGTGTGTGTGTGTGTGTGAGGAGGAAGGAGGAGGCTTTCCAAGTTTGTTAATAATGAACTTGTTTATGGCGTTAAAAAATTATCCGGGGAAAACTCTCTCTCTCTCTCTCTCTCTCTCTCTCTCTCTCTCTCTCTCTCTCTCTCTCTCTCTGACGCAATATCAAACTAATAAAGCAGCAAAGATGAATGATAGGTACGGGAAGCAATCGTTGGATTATGAAAAACGAACGAAATTTGCGAGAATGTGCGAAGATGCGATAATATATGATAAAAGTTATAAATGAAGGCAAGACGGATGAAAAGGATGCGGGAGATGAAAGAGGAGGTGGACTTGTATAAAAGGAAAATGAAAATGAAGGTGGAATACGAAATGAGACACAGATGAATGCAAATACACAAGAACGAATGAGTGAACGAGAAACTTGACGAAATATTAAAGTTTCCCTGGTAAAGAAAAAAAAAACGGAGCTTAATTCGGTGGAGGAGAAGAATAATCCTGGGGAAAAGCGAAACTAAAAGACGAAGGAAGGAAAAATTAAGGTTCTGTATTTTTTAACATCGATTTTACTCTCTGAATATTTCTACTTTGTTATATTATTCATGTTTTTTTTTTCTTATCACGTATTCCTGCCTCCTTTTTTCTTATTGTGGTATTGAAATAATGTATTAGTTTCTCCAATAAATAAATAACCATAGAGAGAGACAACAAAAAATAGAGAAGGTCATTTTTTATCAGTCTTTTGTAATATTCATGTATTTTTTTCGTATACATTTCGTCGTTTCTATAAATTTATGTATAGAGTGATATATTAGAGCCTCTGATGAATAAATACGCACTTGCTTTCAATCTCTTCTCACCCACATATTTCATTCTTTTTTCTTTTTTTTTCAATTCATCTCCACTTTTCATTCCTTCTCCTCCTCCTCCTCCTCTTCTTCTTCGCCGCCACCCATTCTTGTGTCCCATCAATTCATCTTCCTTCGTCCTTTTGCTCCTGTTTCTCTTCCTTCTTTTCATTCCGTTTTATTCTCATCTTTCCGTCTCCCTCCTTGGTTTCTTTCTTCTTTTCTCTTCTTTTCTTGCTTTGCACTATTCACATGTTTTCCTCCTCCTTCTCCTCCTTCTTTTTCTTTAAACTTTTTCATTTTCTCCACAGTTTTACGTCTTGCCTTCCTCCTCGTGTTTCTTCTCTTTTCTTTTTACATCTCATTCAATTTCATTCACTTATTTCTCGTTTGTTCCTTCTCCTCCTACATTTCATTGCATTTTAGTCGCAGCTTATCGTTCCCCTTCTTCTCTCCTTCCCATATCTTTCGTTAATCTCTTCCATCTTCGTCTTCCCCTCATTCATTCCTCAATCTCTTCCCTCTCATTACCTTTCCTCTTCATTCCCTCCTTTTCTCTCCCTCATTTTAGCTCGAGACAAGTAGAAGTCGCTCATTTGCACTCGATCTAAAAGGCCACGAGGTTAAGCATCATTAGGATGGGGGAAGAGAAGGCGAGGAGAGGGGAAACGGCACTGAGGGGAGAGGGGAGGACGTGTTGGTTCAGTGGGGAAATGGGGAAACGAACCTCATTTGTAAAGCATATGGTGAAGGGGTCAAGATGAATGGGTATTGATGGGGAAGGTGGTGGTGGTGGTGGTGCGTGTCTCTTTGTCTTAATCTTGATCTTGAGTCATTTTTATTTTTTTTTTTTCTCCTCTTGCTTTGTCATAACTTTATTTATCCTTGTTTGATTTTTGCTTGTTTGTTTTTTGAGGGTTGTTTATTTCTGTCTCGTGATTTACTTTTCTTTCCTTCCTTACTTTCTTTCTTACTCATCTTTTTTCTTCTTCCTTTCTCTCTTTCTTCCCTTTTTTGCTTATTTTCTCTAAACACATTATATTCTCTCCATTTCCCATTACCACCTACCAAACATAACTATAACAGAGATTCAGAGAGAGAGAGAGAGAGAGAGAGAGAGAGAGAGAGAGAGAGAGAGAGAGAGAGAGAGAGAGAGAGAGAGAGAGAGAGAGAGAGAGAGAAACAGCAGTAGGGAATGTTATGCAGCCAACCAACACACACAATTACCATGAGAATATCCTTCCCACAGACTCTGCTTTCTGTGAACCTGCTGGAGGGAGCACCTTAATTTACTGAAGTGCCTTGCTCCAAACTCAGTGTGTGCTTAACCCTCAGATAATAATGTCGTTTCCAATGCCCTGTTTTGATCCACTTAATTACCAATATACTCCTGTTCTGTTTCTTAAAAGGAGGGTTTTTTGTTATTTTTGTGTGTTTTTTTTTTTTTGGGGGTCTATACGTGTTTGTTTTGTTCATGTGTTCTAGTTTACCTGTTTTATCAATATATTTCAAACTCTATTTCTTGAAAGGGGAAGTATTTTGCTTTGGGGTTTTTTTATGTGTATATTTATTTATTTTGTTTGTGTGTCTCTAGCTTTTCTTGTTTCATTTTTGTGTTTTTGTTTTTGTCCTTCTCTGTGTTTCTCCTTACTACATTTTTTTTAATTGCCTCTTTTGCTTTTTTTTTTTTTTGTCTTTTTTTCTTATTTCCCCTTTTTTTTTTGTCTCTTCCTGTTTTCACTTTAATATGTTTCCCTTTCTGTCTTTCTCGTCTCTCTCGTCTCCCATGTTTATCTCTCTTCTTTTATTACTCTCTTTTACTTATTACTGTTCTCATATAACATTTACGCACTTTTTTTATTTCTCTCTTATCTACTGTTCGTTCGCATACTTTCCTCTACTTTCTCTTCAATTACTTCATTCCTTCTTGGGACATTTTTCGTGAGTTATTTTGTCCTTCTTCCTTTCTTGGACTCCCTAAATACGCGTGTGTGGTTTGTGCTTATCATTTTAATCCGACGTATGTGCTATGTGCGTGTAGTGTGTGTTCAAATACCTTTTAAGTTGATTGACCGTGTGTATGTGGGTGTGTGTGTGTGTGTGTGTGTGTGTGTGTTTGTGTGTGTTTGTGTGTGTGTGTGTCAGGCAGTTAAACAATTACCTGCTGGGCTCACTGATTCAATATTTCAATTGTATTTATATTCAAAGCAACGTATTTTCAATGTACAGAGAGAATGTTCCGCTTTGTCCACCGCCAGTAGCTTTTGTTGTGGCTTTCTCCCTCCCTGAGAGTTGTTTAAAAGCCCAGCGCAATACCTCACCTCTTTTTGGGTGGAAAAGCTTTTATGGGAGGTCTGCAGATACCTCACTTGAATTGTTCCACCAGTCTGGCATTGAAATTACTTTTTTTTTTTTTACTTATTTCCTTATTTTGCTTTAATATTTGATACGTTCAGTCCACTTTAAATAATTTCCGGTTTTTTTTTTATCTATCACTCATTTCCCATTATTTCTATGACAAGACGCATTCACTTCACCTTTTTTTGTAGCATTTATCATCACAAATGTAGTACGAATGATTTTGCCATTCAGATACAACGCCACTTAATCTTCCATTATTCAAGTACATATAGTTTTTCCTGATCAGATTCCAATATTTGCCTCTCTGTTTCCGCCTTGTTGATTTGCTTTTTCCTAATAATGCTTAAATTTTTCATGTCACTCTCTCATATTCTACATTTACAGTACACTTTTATATCATGTTTCGCTTCCAATTTGTTTTAGTGAATGAAGCAATGCATTTCGGACTTCATTTTCTATTCTCTCTCTCTCTCTCTCTCTCTCTCTCTCTCTCTCTCTCTCTCTCTCTCTCTCTCTCTCTCTCTCTCTCTCTCTCTCTCTCTCTCTCTCTCTCTCTGCTACAATAATCCTTTCTGCGTAGAACTTACCTTGATATAACCTTCACTTTCCCTTTGTTTTGAACTGAATATCGCAACACCTGCTTTATAATCTACAACAAACAATTATTTCTTATGTGTACCCTTTAATTTGAGTCCCTTTCATCAATCCTTCATAGCGACACCGCAACCTTCCTTAATATTTTATCAGATCACACAAAAAATACAAAGTAAAAGCGAAAGAAAGAAAAATCAGAAACACGTCTTACTTCCTTGCGTGGGTAGATTACTCGTAGGATAAAGGACAAGAAAGAAAAGAAAGGAAAAATACACGAGAAACACACCACTTTGCTTCCTTACGTGGGTAGATTACAGGTAAGATAAAAAAAAGACAGAAAATAAAGGAAAATGCACCTCAAACACACCGCCTTGCTTCCTTGCGTGGGCGTGGTACAGGTAAAGGTTGAAGTGACACCAAATTACCTGAGACACGCGTGCTGCCAACTGTCTACTAAGGTAATGAAGTAATGCAATATTTCTCCCTCTTCCAGGTGAGTGGCACTGTTGCAAGGCTCAGGTGTGCAGTGGAGAAGCTCAGGTGTTGTTTGGAGAGGCTAAGGTGAGTGTGGAAGTTATGTGGAATTTATGTGGAGGGGCATGAGGAGATGTGGACGTGTTATGTGGATTATGTGGTGCTCCAGTTTGTATATAACACTTGTAACACCTGTATACCGTGCTACAATAGGCGAGAGAGAGAGAGAGAGAGAGAGAGAGAGAGAGAGAGAGAGAGAGAGAGGGGTTGCTTTGCGTGTTTGGTGTCTGGCACAGAGTCACGTTTCTCTTAACTTGTGTCTCGTTGTCAAATTATCGCCTTCGTTTCCTCCAGTGTAGCAATGTTGCGGCCTTGAGCATTTTGACCTTACTTCATGAGTGTGTGTAGTGGTTCCAGTTGTAGTAGTACTAGTAGTAGTAGTAGTTGTAATAGTAGTAGTAGTATTTCCTATTTTTTCTTCTTTTTCTTCTTCTTCTTCTTCTTCTTCTTCTTCTTCTTCTTCTTTTTCTTCATCTTCAACTTCTATTTCTTCGTTATCATCTTCGTAGTAAGTAGTAGTAGTAGTAGTAGTAGTAGTAGTAGTAGTAGCAGCAGTAGCAGCAGCAGCAGCAGCAGTAGTAGCAGCAGCAGCAGCAGGAGTATTAACATATTTACCTGCACAATATTCCAGGCACGCTGCGAGCTAAATCACTTTGCGCCTCACTCAGGTATCCAACATTTCTCAACTGAACGCGGGAAAGAAAACCAGCAGCCAGCCAGTCAACGCATACATACCTTTGGAAAAATACTACATACATGACGACATCAAAAATAAAGCAAAGGAAACACCCCTTTAATGGATCCGCCTTTACTCAGCTTTACTAACTCGATAAATTCCCTTAACCCTTTCAATACTGGGATACATTTTTACCTTGAGATTTGTGTACAATTAGACCATTTTGTTGACATTAGGAAGGGTCTATGGAGGTCAGAAGATTAATGGCTACAGTCTTCACTACTTTAATCCCTAACATAAGTTTCTGAAGCTATATAAAATCACTAAATAATAAGCAGAATGAATACGGAAGAGCGTCATGGTACTCAAGGGGTTAAGTCTAACGCTGGGAGAGAGTGAGAAGGCCAGAGGGAGAGTTTTCCAGTGGCACCGGCTTTGTATTGGCGGTCACGGATTTCAGTTTAAAGCCGTGTTCTCCCCTAAAGGCAAGGTGACGCCAAGCCAAAGCCACAGGGAGGAGCTGGGACAAATATTCTATCGTTTTCTCTTTGTCAGGATTCTATTTGTCGTGTTCGAATTGGTGTTTTTTCGGCTTCGTTTTTGTTTTGTTTTATTTTTGTTTTTATTTTTTCCCTGTTTGTTCCTAATGGCTCTTTCCTGTTTTTCTTTTGTGGGGATTTCCTGTTTTGTTTCCTGTTTTAGTTTCGTTGTTTTTTTATTTGTTTGTTTGTTTATCTGTCGTATGTATTGTTTTCTTATTTATTGTAGTTGTCAATTCATTTTTCCTTTCTTTTTTCATTTTTTCTCTTTGCTCCCATCTATTCTTTTTGTATTTTCATTCATTTTTATAGTTTTATGGATGTTGCTTTCCATATTTCCTATTTTGTATATTTCTATTCTCTTTTCTATTTTTTTTCCTATTTCATTTATGCCTTTCAGATTTCTCGTTTTCTATTTGTAGTTTTCACAATTCTCGTTTTCTGTTCTCGTATTCCTTGTAACTATCTTTAATTCATTACTTCACACACACACACACACACACACACACACACACACACACACACACACACACACACACACACACACACACACACACACACAAGCTTTAAAGAGTGCCATCAACACCGTGAGCCAGCTGAAGTATTAACAGCGCACCGGACTGGTAATACATAATAAAGAATTCACAAACAGCGAGGAGGGGAACACAAAAAAACCCTCACATGAAACCACAACAAGAGCGAGACCAAGACATCAATATTCACGCCTTGAGGAAAAAGAGAAAGTAGATACAGAAGAAGACACAGAGAACAATACTATACTTAAACTGGACATCACATACCCAGATTTTTTTTGTTTTGTTTATGTAAGAGAGAAGGACTGGCCAAAGACAACAGGAATATCAGGAAAAAAGCCCTCACAGTTGCCAGTCTCCTTACAAAGCCGATAGAATTAGCCAAAGGACAGGGACAAATGTCATAGGAAGCTGAAAATACAGACAGGCAGGGAGTTCCAGAGTTGACCAGAGAAAGGTATGAAAGACTGAGAGTACTGGGTAATTCTTGCATTAGGGAGTTGGACAGAATAGGGGTGAGAGGAAGAAGAAAGCCTTGTGCAGCGAGAGCGCAGGAGGAGGGGAGACAAGCAGTTAGCAAGATCAGCAGAGCAGTTAGCATGAAAATAGCGTTAAAAGATAGCAAGAGATACAAGTTCCTCACCTGTGGGCGTCGCTGTGGGGGTGGTGGGCGGGGCAGGCGTGCAAGACGACAGCTTAGGTAAAAGACACAGCATGATGGAAGCAGCTGCCGCCACCATCACTACCGGCCGACCTGCCTTGCTTCCTCCGCCGACCCTTGGAGGCTGCATCTGTCGGGAGGGAGAGCGGCGAGTGAGTGAGAGTGACGGGAAGAGAGGAAGGGATGTTAAGGGGCGGAGATAGCGTCAGGAAATGTGAGAGAAACAGATATGGGTGTAGATGTGAGAGGTGGGAGAGGAGAGAAGGGAGATGACACAGTGTTCGGGGTGTTGACAAGCAAGAGAGAGAGAGAGAGAGAGAGAGAGAGAGAGAGACAAATAACATAGGTACCAAAAAGGGAAATAGATAGATAAATGGAGAGATAGATAGATAGATAGAGAGAGAAAAAAAAATATAATATAGGTATTAAAAAAGATAGATAGATAAATAGAGAGAGAGAGAGAGAGAGAGAGAGAGAGAGAGAGAAGTAGAGGGACAGAGAGGTAATATAGGTGTCAAAAAGAGTAGTGTTACTGTGTCCAGGAAGAATGCAACAGTCATTACAACCGTCATTCCCTCCACACACCACACGCAGTGCCCAACGTTTCCCTTTGTTGCCGGAAAGATTCGCGTTAAAATACAATAGCACATGATACTTCCATAACCGCTTTCCCTTCCCTTCTTCCTCGTCTTTCAGCATTTCCCCTGTTCCACCTATTCTACCTCTCTCCCTACCCTTTATTCTCCTTCCTCCTCTCTTTTCTTATCGCACGTCTTCCCTCTTCCTCTCTGTTTCATTCCCACATTCGTTATTATTCCTTCTACTATTCAGTCTCTCTCTTCTTCATTCCAAACTTGTCATTTTCCTTTCCTCTTCTTCCTCTCTTTCTTATTCTTACGTGTTATCTTTTTCCTCTTTCTCCATTGTAAACTTTTATCATTATTTCTATCATTCTCCTTCCATCCATCCTTCCTTCCTTCCTTCCTTCCTTCCTTCCTTCCTTCTTTCCTTCCTTCTCGTACAGTGTCTCCTCCCTTCCCTCCCTCCCTCCCTCCTCTTTTTACATGAATACTGTCCCTCAAGGTTCTCCCAGTATTAATTCATGAGGTATGCAATGCCGCTATCTAAGTGAATACATACGAGGAATGCGGCAATCCAGGTGTTTCATGCTTGGCTGCCACGCTCAGGTGTAAGTCATTCCCCCGAGAACTCCCGAGGTGACGCAAGATTCGAATTGCATTATTGAAAGTGTAGAAAGAAAGGCATAAAATCTCAGAAGGAAAAAATATCATGGGTTTTGGTTTGGTAGTGTTATGTATGTAGGTCTCTCTCTCTCTCTCTCTCTCTCTCTCTCTCTCTCTCTCTCTCTCTCTCTCTCTCTCTCTCTCTCTCTCTCTCTCGTGTCAATCACCCTATGAATGTGAAGAAAAAAATGCCCAGGCCTTCATTCATCTTACCACTCTCTCATGAACATTCCAGGCGAGACGAAACATTGACGTGTGTGTGTGTGTGTGTGTGTGTGTGTGTGTGTGGTGTAGGGCAGGTGTCAATAATAGTAGTAGTAGTAGTAGTAGTAGTAGTAGTAGTAGTAGTAGTAGTAGTAGTAGTAGTAGTAGTAGTAGTAATAGTAACAGTAGTATTTTTCAGGCAAATCTTAAGTTCTTTCATATTAAACTTTTATCTATTAAACGTAAATTGTGACAGAAAATCACTGTATGAGATTAAACCATAAATACACAACATACCTTCCTCCTTTCCCTATAAACACACACACACACACACACACACACACACACACACACACACACACACACACACACATAATGAACACATGAAAACAAAACCTAAGGCACATTTCTTCTATATCCTCTACTTTTCCTTTTATTGAACCATTAAAGTGACACTGAAGGTGGCGAGGGGTTCATATGAAGCGTCGTGAACCCAAACTCGAACCATTGGATCCGTGAACCTGTAGCGGCGGTGGTGGTGGTGGTGGTGGTAGCGGTGATAGTGGTGGTGGGGTTCCCGGTTCCCTCTCAGCTTCCTATTCTATTCTCTTGTATAATTCAGTTCTATAAATTCCCGTTTTCCTTCGAACCCCGACCAGATAAGATGTTTACCGTGTTTTCTGCTACAGAGGGGAGTCTTTGATATTTTTTTTTTCACTGTCATTACCATTTTTGTTGTTGTTCTTGTTGTTATTGTTGTTTTAATAGTGTGCACTGGTCTCCATAGTATTCGTTCGTCCGTCTCCTTTGTTATCGTGCAATCTGGATCCACTATCAATATGTTCCAGATGAAATTTAGTTAAGACTCAGATATCCTGTCGTATCTAGCCTCTCTCTCTCTCTCTCTCTCTCTCTCTCTCTCTCTCTCTCTCTCTCTCTCTCTCTCTCTCTCTCTCTCTCTCTCTCTCTATCCTCTTCTTCTCTCTTCTCTCTCTTTTACTTCCTCCTTACTCTTCTCCCTTCTTTTCCTGGCTTTCTCTTCTCCATCTCGTATCCTTGCTACCTCCCATCTTATTCTTCCTACTTCTCCTCCTCCTCCTCCTCCTCCTCCTCCTCCTCCTCCTCCTCCTCCTCCTCCTCCTCCTCCTCATCCTCCTTCGCTACTTTCACGTGTCTAAAGAGTGAGTGATAAATCGACCTAAGTTAATTTTTCAGAAAGGTTCGGTCATTGTCTCACTTTTCCCTCCCAAAGAGTTAGCAAGCAATATCATGGCATCACGAGAGAGAGAGAGAGAGAGAGAGAGAGAGAGAGAGAGAGAGAGAGAGAGAGATTTATGAAGGAAATGATGAATGTGATTTGACTTATTTTCCGCTTCGTTTATCGGTTAGAGAGAGAGAGAGAGAGAGAGAGAGAGAGAGAGAGAGAGAGAGAGAGAGAGAGAGAGAGAAAGTCAGATGGATGAAGGAAGATGAAAAAGGAAGGGAAAAGGAGCAAAGGGTGTTATGGAAATGAGAGATAGAGAGAAGAAAGAAGACAAAAATTACGAAAAATACGAAGGAAGAAAACGAGAGAAAAAAGAAAAAGAGGAAGAAAGGAAAAGGAAAGGAGAGAAAGAAGAGAAAGATAACTGAAAAGAAAAATCAAGAGAGAGAGAGAGAGAGACAAAGGTGCGTTCAGATGGATGAAATGAAGAATCAAAACTCTTTCAAATCTCTTACCTTGATCCACTTAGCCATTAATGGAGTCGTGTCTGATGCTAAATAAATCCAAGAATTTCCCCTTTTTTTTTTTTTTTTTGTCTCTTAATGAATTGTAAACACAGGAACTGCATTAGTCATCCTCTAGGCATCAATTCTCGCTAGACGTGAAAAAGTAAAGTCATTGTGTTTTGCTTTACTTGTTTACTTATTGTTAGTGAGTCACGTACTTGTTTTAATTAATCGGTCTTGTTTTATTATTTAGGTCACCAGTTAGCTTTTAATGTAGGAGGAACAGCTGGTTAAATGCAACATACTATGGAAAAAAAAAAGGCTCACTATATTGCCAGCTCCCAAATAGATAGTGTGATGAATAGATAGTAAATGAGATAGGAAGATAGACAGTTAAGTAGATAAAGAAATAGATAATCAGTCTTGTTTGGCAAATTATTTCGTGTGATGTATTAATAGATAGTAAAAGAGATAGGTAAATAGAAAGCTAGATAGATAGATACAGAAATAGAATGTTATCTAGATAGGTTAGAGAAAGAGAAGGCTAGGTAGGTTAGATAGTAAATTAGTAAGTTAAATAGTTAAATAGATAGACAGATAAAGAGACAAATAATTAGTTAGGTTAGAGAAAGATGGATAGTTACTTAAGTTAGATAGTCAAAAAATGAGTTGATTATTTACAGACAGTAGTTAAATAGATAGATAAAGAGAGATGGATAGTTACTTTGTTAGGTTAGAGAAAGAGAAAAATTGTTACTTAGATGAGATAGAAAATTGTTAATGAGTTACGTAGTTTCTCATTAACAAACTCTCTCTCTCTCTCTCTCTCTCTCTCTCTCTCTCTCTCTCTCAGGTCACTTTTTCATTTTTTATTACTCCTCTCTCACTCCTTCCCTTGCCACACCTCGAGAAGATCCACCGTCCCTCTCTCTCCACCCTCCCACTCCCCACCCACCCCAGATCCCCGCTGTGCTCACTTGTAAACATGCCAACGCTATCTCTCTCTCTCTCTCTCTCTCTCTCTCTCTCTCTCTCTCTCTCTCTCTCTCTGATTTCTGCTCAATTTTCTTTTCATTGTATTGTTTTTCTTTTTTTACTTCTAATTTTCTTGTTTTTCTCTTTGTTGACTACTACTACTACTACTACTACTAATAATAATAATAATAATAATAATAATAATAATAATAATACATCTATACCCATCTCTGTTCTTCAAAATTAAACTCTCTCTCTCTCTCTCTCTCTCTCTCTCTCTCTCTCTCTCTCTGGCTCGCTAAAGACGTCACGGGTGGAAGGAAGCATCTCTCCGTGACGCTGCTCCCTCTCTGCCACACAAGCTCCGTCTGTTATCGAACTTACATGAGGAATACGTATCTGTTTCTCTTCCTCTCCATTAGTCCTTCCTTACACATGATGGTGCTCGTGAATTTATCTTTTTTTATCTTTATTTAGGTGTATTTTTGCTACTTTTTTCTTTTCTTTTCTCTTGTATTTCTCTCCCCTTCTCTCTCTCTCTCTCTCTCTCTCTCTCTCTCTCTCTCTCTCTCTCTCTCTCTCTCTCTCTCTCTCTCTCTCTCTCTCTCTCTCTCTCTCTCTCTCTCTCTCTCTCTCTCTCTCTCTCTCTCTCTCTCTCTCTCTCTCTCTCTCTCTCTCTCTCTCTCTCTCTCTCTCTCTCTCTCTCTCTCTCTCTCTCTCTCTCTCTCTCTCTCTCTCTCTCTCTCTCTCTCTCTCTCTCTCTCTCTCTCTCTCTCTCTCTCTCTCTCTCTCTCTCTCTCATATTCTTTTGATATATTTCACATAATTTGAATAATTACTAATTTCGCTAAAACACTAAAATACTATATTTTTTTCGTTTTATTCTGTTATTTTCTTTCCTCATTACTCTTTTTTTAACTTTTATTTATCATTATTTTTCAACTTTCTTTCACTTTTTCCTAGATAGACGAGTTTGTTCTTTTTTTCCACTTAATGATGTAGCTCCTTTTTCCTCTCTCTCTCTCTCTCTCTCTCTCTCTCTCTCTCTCTCTCTCTCTCTCTCTCTCTCTCTCTCTCTCTCTCTCTCTCTCTCTCTCTATCTCTCTCTCTCTATCTATTTATCCATCTGTCTATCTATCTGTCTATCTATCTATCTATCTATCTATCTATCTATTTATCCATCTGTCTATCTATCTATGTATCTATCTATCTTTCTATCTATCTATCTATCTATCTATCTATATCCCTCTCACACACCCAACACCTTTTTTACTGTGTGTGTGTGTGTGTGTGTGTGTGTGTGTGTGTGTGTTAGCATTATGGGTGGAACGAACGAATTTCTTGACGAGACTGAGAACACCTTATTTTACAAAACCTTTTCCCTTACAATGAAACTCCCTCAACACATTAGGACAAACTTCTCTCTAAGGGGACCCAACTTTCTGAAGACCTTATATATTTCTCTCCATTTTTCTCCCCTTTTTGACGAGTAGTAGGTAGGTGGTCTTATAATGATGAAACTCCTTTTTTGTGAGTGATTTTACAACTTTTCTCTCTCTCTCTCACCAGGAGCAAAACGTGAGGAATTTTGTTTGTTTTTAGGAAAAGGATTTAAAATTATTGTGTTCATTGTTCCTTCTTCACACTCTTTGACGTTGTTTTTCGTGTCTTCTTTTATTCCTTTCTCATTTATCCACTTTTTTCTCTCTCTCCTCCCTCTCCTCTTTGTGCCCTGTTGACTCTTCGCTCCCTTCACCTTTCATCCTTTACCTTGTATAATATATTTTCTTTATTTTTCGTCCTTATTCTTTTTACGTTTTAAACTTTCTTATATATTTCACAAACTTTCATACTATTTTTTTTTGTCTCTTTTCATACAAACTTTTCCTTTCTTTTCTTCCTCTTTATCATCCATCTTTTATTGATATCTTCTTTCCTGATACCTTTCTTTTTCGTTTCCTTCCTTTTACATTCTCTATTTTCCTTCTTTTTTTCCTAATTCCTCTTCTATCACAAGGTTCATAGCTTTTCCCATTCACTTTTTCTCCAATCTTTATAATTCTCATCTTTATCATTTCCTCCCTCCATACATTATCCATTTTCCTGTTCTTCTCGCCCATTCAGCTTTTTATCCTCTTCTCTTTCCAGATTTTTTCCCTTTTATTTCCTCATCTTGCTTGTTTCCTCTCCTCTTCTCTTCGTGTTCTCATAAATTTTCCTCCAGTTTTTTTTTTCCCTCCTCGCTTTCTCCTTTTTTTTTTCCTCCACCTCTCTCTACCTTCTCCCCACTTTTTTCCTCCTCTCCATGTTCCCCCTTTGTCTTTTTTCCCTTTACTGTTTTTCTTCCCGTTTTCTTTCATTTCTTTCTCCCCCAGTGTTTCTTCTTCAGTAAGGTCAAGGTCGCTTCCTCCTCCTGTGCCTTGAAAGGTCATTAGTTGCTCCGCTGGCTCTGGTGCAGTGGTAAGTCCGTCAGGGTGTTTCTCTCTCTCTCTCTCTCTCTCTCTCTCTCTCTCTCTCTCTCTCTCTCTCTCTCTCTCTCTCTCTCTCTCTCTCTCTCTCTCTCTCTGCTGAATATCTCTGAATAGATCATTTCATGCATGAGTGTCTGTGTATTTGTGTGTGTGTGTGTGTGTGTGTGTGTGTGTGTGTGTGTGCGCGCGTGCGTGAGTACGTGCGTGCGTGGGTGTGCGTTTTTTAATCGTTTCTTTACTCAGTGAAAACTTAACATCGAATGAATATCTAACAGATGACCTTAAGAAAGAAAAAGAAAGAAGAGAGAGAGAGAGAGAGAGAGAGAGAGAGAGAGAGAACGAACACACACAAACACATACACGCACACATCTTAACATACATACAGATACAAACACAAAGACAAACATACCAACACACGGAAAGGATAAATAAAGAGGCAAAACAAGCTGAATAACACGAGCACAGACTGACACACACACTGACACATAGACTGACACATAGACTGACACATAGACCGACAGGTGACAACAGAGAAGCAGGAGGGACAGGTGAGAGAGTAGGAGTGAAAGGTGTGATGGTGAAGTGGTTTGAATGTCACCACCACCACCACCACCACCACCACCACCACCACTTGCTCGCCCTTTACACGTGCCGCTTCATCGTATCTCCAGTGACAGAGGGTACACGTGCCCTTGTCCCCTATGTAGTAATGTTACGTTGTACAGTGTGGGTGAAATTGTTAAGTTTTATATTAGGTTATTTAGTTCATCAGCTGTTCTTCTTATTTACTTATTCCATTCATATTTCTTCTGTTTTTTTTTTCTTTTCTTCTTTTTTATCTGTTCGTTTTTGTTTGTTTATATGCGTGAGTGTTAATATGTGTCTCTTTTTCTGTCTATATATTTCTCGGTTTGTCTTTTTGTATCCTCTCTCTCTCTCTCTCTCTCTCTCTCTCTCTCTCTCTCTCTCTCTCTCTCTCTCTCTCTCTCTCTCTCTCTCTCTCTCTCTCTCTCTCTCTCTCTCTCTCTCTCTCTCTCTCTGCATATCTTTCACAGACTTCTTCTCCTTCACCTTTTTGCATTGCGTTTTCCTTTTCCTTCTCTCTTCGCTACCCTTCCTTTGGCTCTTAAACAAAAATGAAACATATTTACGTGCATGCAAGAGAGAGAGAGAGAGAGAGAGGAGAGGAGAGGAGAAAACTAAATGTTCAGACTGGGTTCATTATGTATGTATTTTTCTCTCTTCCCTGGAATATACTAGTTACATTTCAGGAATACCCACAAGGGAGAGAAAAAAAGGCTAATTTATTTCTTGCTGCATTTGTTTCCTCGTTCCGAACTCGATCCGCGACTTGATGTGACGGAGAGCAGTTTTGTTGGTTTGTGGGTCTTCTCTTGTTTATTTTTTAGTTTCAATCTTTTCTCTCAAGATTTTGTGTTTTTTTTATGATATCAGTTTTTTTTCTCTTATTTTCAGTTGATAAGCAAAGTGCAAATCAATATTTCTCGTTTATGCTAATTTTTTCGTCAGATTTTGTGTTCTTTTCTTTTCTTTTAGTTTTATGCGAGTTGTTTTGTGCCTTTTATGATCATCAGCATTTGCATATCACTGTAAATCAACATAAAGTTTACGTTCATGTTCTATTTTTATCATACGTAAGATTATGCTCATCTCATGAAATCCTGTGTTTTTAATGAATGTTTTTCTTTCATGTGCGTTGTTTGTGTCCTTAATGATCGTTAATATTTGCATCTCAATATATTTCTTCCCAGTGACTCGCTCCTTTTTCACTCGCTTCTCAGTATTCCCTTTGAAAACACTCCCCGGATTGATTTTTAATACCGCGACGCCCTCCCTGCAGACGTGACGAGTTTCAGACGAGACATGCTCATGGTAAAGATTCAGTTCATCGTATCTCGGCAGCTTCTTATCTTTCTTATCCATCCATCTTGCAACTCTTCTCTCAGTGCTCTAGTTCAGTGCTTGGGAAAAAGATAGCTACGTTTTTTTGGTCGGGAGAGTCTGGCGGCAAGTTTAGAGGTGTGCGTGCGACGGCGCTCTTCACCCGCCTCTCGCTGACACTGTGAACGACGACCACCAAATAACTTCTCACCGGGGAGGAAAGCGAGCGAATCCGCAGCCATCCACTCCAGGCGGCTCGTCTCCCCACCACTCCACCACTCCGACACTCCACCACTCCGCTGCTCTTGTAAGCCTGGCAGTATTGGAGTGAACGAGTCTCTCCTCAGCGGTGCGGTGCCTCACTTAATGGGCCTCGCGTTCCCAAGCCTCCGCTCTCGTGCATTATGAGTACATGTTCCACACGCATCTAAACTTAGATTTCCCCTTTGGTAGCTGACTGCTGTTCGCTCTGTTTTACGCAAAAGAGTGACGCTGGCTGCCACTGCTCGCTGCCGCCTCGCTTTCATCGAGTCGGCGTGGCCTTGGTGAAGTTGCAACTGCAGCCTTGGTGCAGTCTTGCTTGGGGAAATGTTTCCTATCATGGTGGTATTGATTCAGTCTCAGTTGGCTCCTCTCAAAGTGCTCCTCATCTCCCTTGCGCGGCTTGCTATTAACCGCTGAAGTGCGCAGGCGGCACACTCTGAGTGCAGCCAGTCAGCACCGCGGCGAGTCATGAAAGTCCACTGTCCTGCTGAATTGCTCTGCTCTCCTGGAAATGTTGATCAAAGCACGCGTTTTTTGCCTCCAGCGTGCGTTAATCACTTCCCACCTGAGACGACGACCCTTAGGCGAGCACTTGACTGGCGTGAATGAAACACCACACTTTTGTGCTTCCCTCCAATACGCATTCGTTCGTGACTCTTCACAGGAGACGATGACTTGCAACCTTGGCCCTCACGTGGATAAAGTTGCAGACACGTTTTCACCAGACACTGAGAATCTACAACTGTTTTTACCTGTCTTGCGTTATTTCTGCCGCTTCTCTCAAGAGTCCTCTCATTCATTCTACTGCTCTGTAATTGTGAGTGGAGACCATGATCTTCCTCAACTTCTCACCTACCAATCCGGAATAAGAGAAAAATTATATCGCTGGGAGATCGCGTTTTCCGCCGGGAAAGAGCAAAAGTTTACGTGCACGTTTCTTAATTACTTTCTCACTCTGGTGGCGTCTGACCTGAGAGAGAGAGAGAGAGAGAGAGAGAGAGAGAGAGAGAGAGAGAGAGAGAGAGAAACACTACATGCAAGAGATAAAAAGCAAATTTCTTTATCTCAAGTAATATATTCACTCTCCTCTTCTTCCTCTTCCCTGTCTGACCTCTTTGTGTGTGTTTCTTTTCTTAACCTCCCTCCCTGTCCTCCTCATCTTCCTCTTCCTTTCTTACTCTTTTTAAGCTCGCTCCTCCATTAAATATTCCCAGTAACTCTAGCAAAATTACACAACGCGGAGCCATAACCTTAAATCACTCTCTTTTTGGGGTCATGATCCACCCACCTGTCTCTCTCTCTCATTAGCTGGACTCACCTGCCGCACTAATTGCTTGTACCACGATATGCAATTTACCTGGACGAGGGAGGCTTCATCACTGCAAATTTACCTGTGCTTAATATAAATTTGACGCATCCTGTAAAGACTTGTTATGTAGTCTCTCTGGGCGCCTATTTGGGTTAAGCTGCGTACGACTAGGCCCGTCTTTCATCTGTAAAATATTGCGTAGTGCATCTTTCCATTATTAACGTTTAGGCCTGATGGATTACTATGCTTCGTGTTCCTCCTCCTTTTTCTCTCTTTTTCCTTTCGTTTTTTTTTTTATTTTTACATCCTCCCGTCACGACATTTGTTTTTATTTTACGATCGTCTCTTCCGATTTTCTCCCTCGGCTTGTAATTTCGTTCATTGTGTCAGTGGTAGCAATAATCTCTGTGTGTGTCGTGTCTCTCGTCTCCTCCTGCCCTTGCTTCACTTTACGACGTTCATTTCTCTGGGATCAGTACAGTTTAATTCCGCTTGTCGTGAGTGGCAAGAGTATCAGTGGTAATCCTCATCCGCCTCCACCTGTCCCTCATACCTGTCCCTCATATCTGTAATGCCTCCTGTGGTCATACCTGTGATTGCTATTCCATGTTTCTCTGTACAGATCGACACTAACTGGAACACTCCCTCTCCCTCCTATTCCCCTCTTTTCCCTCTGTCCTTCTCTCCCTCCCTCCCTGGTGAGAGAAATATCCCTGTCGTTAATTTTGCCGTAATTCTAATGCCATCCAGCAAAAGTACGCGGAATGTGCCCATGATGATATAAAAAAAAAAAAAGGTTATGAAAATCCTCTTGTGCCTTTGTCATTTTAACCCCGTCAGTCTGTCGCTGGCTTTTGTCAGTAATCCTTTTAATAATGTCATGCTGCAGGGGAAATTATTATGCATGTAAGATACTTTAGGGCTTTTTTTCAACCTTTTTTTTTCGCATGCCAGGAATCACAAAGGCGCATCACAGTAGACAGTCATGAATCTCGTCCTTTTTTCCTTCAGTGCTTTGGTTAGATTGCCGTTTCTTTCTTATTATTATTACCATTATTTTCGACGCGCGATAGACGTTCCCATCTCGAGGTGTGAGTGGTGCAGTACAGGAAGACAAATGACTAACGACGGTGCTCAGTGACGTCAAGAAGCCGCCAGCCAATCACCGCGAAGGACAAATCTTGAATGAAAACAAGTGCGCATCAGCATTTTATTACGAAGAAAGAGAGAGAGAGAGAGAGAGAGAGAGAGAGAGAGAGAGCGAGGGGGAGGGGTGAGGCTAACAGAAAGACAGACAGACAGACAGACAGACAGACAGACAGACAGTGCACTTATCTAAAAATATATTCTCTCCTATCTTTTTCTGAGAGACGGACAGACTGACTGACAGACGAAACTGGTATCTAAAAATATGTGCATTCTGTTTGTTTTTCCTATAAGGGACGCACAGACAGACACACAGACAGACATTGCCATTGTCCTAAAAATTTATGCGAGTTTCCTTTGTTTATTTGTTGCATCACCGCGCACGGACGTAAAATAAAATTGAAGCTGACAAAAAATGAAGCGTATAAAGAGAGAGAGAGAGAGAGAGAGAAAAAAATAATAATGGCCCTGTGTATTCTTCCACGCACCAAAGAAGACGAAGGGCAGAAACACAAACTCAAACTGTCATTCTTTTCCAAAATTTTCCTCTCCAATAAAAAGTAGAAATATGTGATGGATAACGCGGACCTGTCTGCTCTGACGGGAACTGCTCGGACCGTAAAAATCCTGCCTTTTCACTTGCAAATTTTTAAAAACGTTGAGCTGAGAGAGAGGGAGGAAAAAAAAACGAGATACAGGATAAAAGAAAAAAAGAAACCTGGATATGCGAGAGGCGGTAATGATAATGATGGTGGTGGTGGTGGTGGTGGTGGTGGTGGTGGTGGTAGGTGTCAGTATGCAGTAGTAGTAGTAGTAGTAGTAGTAGTAGTAGTAGTAGTAGTAGTAGTAGTAGTAGTAGTAGTAGCAGAAGTAGTAGTAGTAGTGGTAGTAGTAATAGTAGAGGTAGTTGTCTTTCTCTTCTTTTTTTCCCTTCTCTTAGGTAATGGACTCTCTCAGATTCTTTATCGTAAAAGGTTCATATAATCTTCGAAAGTCTTCTCTCTATTATTACTTAAAGAAAGAACGATGTTTCGACAAGTGCATTCAACTTTTACCCTTTTGATGTGCATTCAGACAGTTACTTGTTTCGAGAAGCAAGCAGAGATGGACTGTACCTGTTTTTCGCCATCAAACACTTCTGTTCTTCATCTTCACTCTTTCAACAGGGATTATTTAAATTTACACCAGTTTTTTAGGTGCTTTTAAGGTTCTAGAGGCAGAGTGACAATATTTCTACATTATTAACCGCAGAAACGCTGATGGAAACCCCGCTAATCATCTCTCTGTGGCCTTGGAAAATAGTCGTGGCGGTAGAGCAAAACGTTTCAGAATGCGGACCTCAGCGCCATTTTTCACATCACTGTTATGAAATGGTTGGGTCAGTGAAGGCTTTATCTGTCTTACCTCTTATTCCCAGACTCCCGCCCCCCACTCCTCGCCTCCTTCAGCCCTCCCTTGCCCTGTGTCCCGCCGGCCTTGTTTTGTCATTCTCTCAATTATCATGATTCATTTTCCGTGCAGACTTTCCTCCCAGCTCCAGCCGAGTACACTAATTATAGTTGTATTTATTATGCTGTTAACTTTTTTCATCAGGGTAGTTAGTCAGAGCTTGTGAATGTGTGTTGTTGTTGTTGGTGGTGGTGGTAGTGGTGGTGGTGATGATGTTATTGTTGTTGTTGTTGATAAAAGTAAGTCTCTCTCTCTCTCTCTCTCTCTCTCTCTCTCTCTCTCTCTCTCTCTCTCTCTCTCTCTCTCTCTCTCTCTCTCTCTCTCTCTCTCTCTCTCTCTCTCTCTCTCTCTCTCTCTCTCTCTCTCTCTCTCTCTCTCTCTCTCTCTCTCTCTCTCTCTCTCTCTCTCTCTCTCTCTCTCTCTCTCTCTCTCTCTCTCTCTCTCTCTCTCTCTCTCTCTCTCTCTCAAAGATCCATTCGTCTCCTGAGCTATCAACTGAAATCTCTCGCATCGTTGCTTTCCACCATGAGGTCTCAACTGAAAACTCTCTCTCTCTCTCTCTCTCTCTCTCTCTCTCTCTCTCTCTCTCTCTCTCTCTCTCTCTCTCTCTCTCTCTCTCTCTCTCTCTCTCTCTCTCTCTCTCTCTCTCTCTCTCTCTCTCTCTCTCTCTCTCTCTCTCTCTCTCTCTCTCTCTCTCTCTCTCTCTCTCTCTCTCTCTCTCTCTCTCTCTCTCTCTCTCTCTCTCTCTCTCTCTCTCTCTCTCTCTCTCTCTCTCTCTCTCTCTCTCTCTCTCTCTCTCTCTCTCTCTCTCTCTCTCTCTCTCTCTCTCTCTCTCTCTCTCTCTCTCTCTCTCTCTCTCTCTCTCTCTCTCTCTCTCTCTCTCTCTCTCTCTCTCTCTCTCTCTCTCTGATAATGCCAGGATTTTCTCTCAGTTATTTATTTTTTCTCTTCTTAACGCTGTCCATCATTTTGTTTTATCTTTCACTTCAGTCTTTCATTTATTTTGTTTCGTTTTTTTCGTCTTTGTTCGTTCTTTTCATTATTTTTGAAGGTGTGTTATTATCTTACGTTTATTCTTTCTTTTCTTGGTTTATATTTTTTTTTTCTTCATGCGTTTTAATTTGTGTATCTTTTTTTACTTATTAATGTATTCATATATCTGTACGTCTGTGTGTGTGTGTGTTTATCTCTTTTTCTGTCTGTCTGTTTGTCTTTATTTTATAGTTCCCTGCTTATGTTCAGTCACCCATTCATTCTGGTATCTCGACATTTATCTTTTTGTATATTTTTGTTTCATTTCCTCCTTCCTTATCATTTTTTTTTTTTTTACCGCCAACCATTCATCTCTTATCTATATCTGTTTGTTTCCGTGAGTGTCTGTCTGTCTCTCCGTATTATGTACCTATTTATTCTGTTTTCCACCCTTGCTTATCCATTTTTGCATTCTTACGTCTATTTATTTACGTTTTTTTCGTCTACCTGTCTATCTATCTATTCTTTTATCCACTTAATTCTTTTCCTTTGTTTCCTACTTATTTCTATCCTTTCATTCATACATTACTTATTTTAATGTACGTTTCTCTATCTGTTTATCCTCATCCTTTTCCTATCCACCCACTCATTCACCCTTCCTTTTCCTCATTCCTCACCACTCACCATTCTCACCACTCACTCCACCCTCCACCACTCCCTCTCTCTTAGTGGGGTTATTGGTGGTGGTGGTGGTGGTGGTGGAGGTGGAGGGGGCAGCATTGGTCCCTCTGTCTCTGTCACCGCAACCATCACGACACCTCCGCGCCCTTTATTGCCTCGCTTTCTTCTCCTTACCTTTATTCTTTTCCTCTCCTTTCCTCCCTGCTTCCGTCGTTTCCCCGGACAGACATTATTTCCTTTTTTTTTTTTTTTTTTTTTTTTTTTTTTCTTTTTTCTTCTCTGTTGTGTTCCTTTTATGTTTCTGCCGAGTTCGCTTTCGTCATGATATTTCTGTTTTTCTCTCTTTAACTCTCTCTCTCTCTCTCTCTCTCTCTCTCTCTCTCTCTCTCTCTCTCTCTCTCTCTCTCTCTCTCTCTCTCTCTCTCTCTCTCTCTCTCTCTCTCTCTCTCTCTCTCTCTCTCTCTCTCTCACACACACACACACACACACACACACACACACACACACACACACACACACACCATTAAACTTTCAGCCTAATGTAAATTGCAGGTCATTTAACTAAAGCAAAACTGACTTGCTTTTCCGCAGCCAAGCCAGGGAGTATTAAGCCTCAAACGGGCGGGAGAGAAACATGCAACTTGAGGCAAACACACACAGACACAGTGAAGGAAAATAAAACAAAGCAAATATGGAGCAAGACTAAAGCGAGCGTGGAAAGAATAGAAGGTAAAAAAAAAAAAGAGAGAGAGAGAGAGAGTTTGAAATAAGAAAGGTAAGAGTGGAAATATGAGACTAGAAACCTAAATATGAAGTAAAGCAAACTAAAGCAAAATAAAGTAAGAGAGGAACAAGTACGTGACTAGAAAATGAAATAAGGGAAAAGCTAAAGTTATATAAAACAGAAAAATAAAAGGAAAACTGGAAAGACAGCGAGACGAGAAAATGGATGTAGAAAAATTATACTGCAAAAAATAAAAATAAATACAGAGAAGAATTGGCTGAAACAATATAAGAAATACAACATTTAAATCATGCAAACGCCAAGCGAGACAAACAAGACGAAGAAAACAAAAGAAATGCGTGGACAAAACAAGGCTAAGATATAATAGATGATAAAACGATCACAAAAAAAAATGTAAAATAGTTAGCAGGTAAAAACAAGTTAATTAAATCACAGAAAAAGAATATGTAGTGCTTGTTGAGTTTTTTTTTTTTTATTCTGAAGGAAATTCGTACCCAGAGAGAGAGAGAGAGAGAGAGAGAGAGAGAGAGAGAGAGCCGAGGTAGTAAATTTCACACGTTTATAAACACACCTAAAAAAAAAAAAAAGAGAGAGAGAGAGAAAAAGACTTGATATCAATGAGTACATGAGAGGGAAGAAAATTAATAAAACACACACACACACACACACACACACACACACACACACACACACTAAAAGACTCCTGAAATTACTAAAGGTGAGGCTGGAGTGGTAATAATGTGTGTGTGTGTGTGTGTGTGTGTGTGTTGGTGATGGTCGTGCAGTGTCCCAGTTCTCCCATATATGCAGTAATGTGCGGAGTTTATTCAGTGATGGTGTTTGTGCTTCCCATTTGTGGTAGTCATTAATGTTTTTTTGTAAATATTTGTTCACGCTACCGGCCACCACGAGCACGCGATCCGATGCTCTTTATTTCCCCTTTTCCTCTTCTTCTTTCCCCTTTCTGCCTCGTGTCTGTCATTCATACTTCTTTGATTAACTTTGTTCTCCTTTCTGATATTTGCTTGCTCTTTTTTCCTATTTCCATCTTTCTATTTCCTTTTCACTCTTTGCTCTATTTGATCTCATTCCTTTCTTCCATATCGCATCCAGACTCGTATAATTTATTCATATTACTATCATATTTTTTCCCCATTCCCTTTCTTTTCCTTATCTTTCCTTTCCTTTCCTCTCTTTTCGTTCCATACACTTGCATCTCATCTCCTTCTTCCCTACATCTGGTAAAACCCTCATCTTTCCTTTCTCCTTCTCTCCACACCAGCCCTTCATTGTACCTCCTTTCCTTCCTTCCCTTCCTGTCCCTTATCTTTCCTTTCCTTTCCTCTCCTTTCATTCCATACACTTGCATCTCATCTCCTTCTTCCTTATATCTCGCAAAATCCTCATCTTTCATTTCCATTTCTCTTCACACCAGACCACCACTGTACCTTTCTTTCCTTCCTTCCCTTCTTTTCCCTTATCTTTCCTTTTCTTTCTTTTTATTCCATGTACTTTCATCTCATCTCCTTTCATATATCTCGCAAAACCTCCATCTTTCCTCTCCCTTTCTCTCCACACCAGCCCATCACTATTTTCCTTTCCTTCCTTCCCTTCCTTTCCCTTCTCTTTCCTTTCTTTTCATTCCATATACTTCAATCTCATCTTCTTCCATATATCTCGCAAAACCTTCATCTTTCCTCTCCATTTCTCTCCACACTAGCCCATCACTGTTCCTCTTTTCCTTGATAAATATCCAAAGGTTATCTTCCCATAACCTCATCGCCTCATTTATTAACTCCGAGCTCTCGCCTCTCCACCGAACATCCCTTTCACTCAGTGCCAGTTAGCACCCTTTGATCGCCTGTCGCACTGTAATATTCACCTTTCACTGCCTCTCATCACCTCTATCGCCCAATCCTCTCCTTAACTTGCTGGAAACGTGGTACTTGATGTGTCACAAGTGTCATTTCTCCACCAGCTACTCGTGTTCCTGGCAGTGTTGTTATTGCATGTTGGTTGATGTTTTTTTTTTTTTTTGTTTAGTTAGCAAGGCTCTTCATTTTACTTTGCTTTCCACGCCCTCTTTCGTACCCTCCGCCAGCTGGTGACTCCCTGCCAGCTACACATTAACTTCGTTGTAACTTCTTCGCTGAAATTGAAACGTTAAAGCCAAAAAGATCTCTCTCTCTCTCTCTCTCTCTCTCTCTCTCTCTCTCTCTCTCTCTCTCTCTCTCTCTCTCTCTCTCTCTCTCTCTCTCTCTCTCTCTCTCTCTCTCTCTCTCTCTCTCTCTCTCTCTCTCTCTCTCTCTCTCTCTCTCTCTCTCTCTCTCTCTCTCTCTCTCTCTCTCTCTCTCTCTCAATATGTGTTATGTTCATCATTTTTGTTTTAATTATTTATCTCTCCAACTAAAGTTTTCATGAAGTTTGGCGCTGAATTTTTCAAGTTATTTGTTGCAACTTCACACTTTTGTAACTAAGTCTCATTTTTCCCCTCTTTGTGCTTCTCCCCTTTCCCTTTCTCTTGTAACAGCATCCTTCCTAACCTCCCCTCTCCCCTCTCCACTCTCCCGCTAACAGCATCACCCTCTCTTTCTCCCCGGTCCCCTTCTTTCTCTCCCTAATAGCATCATCTCTGCCTCCCCTCTACCCTTTCTTTACTAATGCATCCACTCCTCTCCCTCTCTCCCTCCCTCTCCCACTCTCTTTCCCTTCTTTTACCTCAATTACTAATAGCACCCACTTTTCTCTCCCCTCTCTCCCCTCTCTCCCTTCCTCTTACTACTCTTCCTTGCACACTACACTCCTTTACGCTCTCCTCTACTACAGGATCACCCCCCACAATCACCAGTTAGTCTCCCCTCCCCCTTCCCCCTCCCCATTACATCCCAGAATCTTCCCTCTTACAACCTCCGCTTCTCATACCATTACATTGGTCTTCATTCTCCCATTATCAGAGCCTCTCCCTTCCTATCACATTTTCATCATAGTTTTCTTTATTATCTCTCGTTTTAATGTTCCTTTATCACACACAGCCTTCCCTTTCATCTCTCGTTATATTACACTTATCGCCCCTTTATCCCTTCCCTTCACCTTTCACCTCTTCCGTTCTTTCTTCTTTCCCTCCTCCTCTTCCTTTTCCCCTCCTGTAGCTTTTCTATCCTCATTCATGTTTTCTATTCCTTCTCGACTGTCTTTTTCTTACTTTTCCTTTCATTCCTCAACTCTTTCCACTCCTCCTCCTCCTTTTCCCCGTTTTTTTTTTTACCTCTCTAAGTTTTCCTCCTCCTCTCATTCTTTCATGAAACTATCCTCTTTCAACCTTCCTATCCCCAATCTCTTAATTTTCCTTTCAATCCTCAACCCTTTCCACTCCTTTTCCTTCTCCTTCTCCCCTTTCTTTATCTTTCTCATTTCTCTTCCTCCTCCTCCCATTTTTTCATAAACAATATCTTCCTTCAATCTTCCTATTCATCTTCTTCATCCACCTCCTCTTCCTCCCCAGCATCCTTCCCCCTATCTCTCCCCCTTCCTCCCCTTCCCTTTAACATAAGTGCCGCCACAATCTCCCATCACCTTAAGCTCCCCTAACCTAACTTTACCCCCCTGTCACTTACCCCCTTAATATTCCCCCACCATGGTTCTTCCCCCCCTCCCCTGTTCCTCCTACCTGGTCTCCCACCCCTCATAACCGCGCCGCTGCCTCCTTACCTGGTGGAAGTATATCGTTAAGGTCATATTTGATCCTTAATGGTCCATCTCTTTTTTAAGGTGCCTGACCCTTGCACTTAGCCACGCCCACACGCCACGCCCTCACGCCCACTGCCTGACACACCCTTCAAGTTTCTCTGCTGTTCTGTTCTCGTTTTGCTTTTGTTTCTTATTTCATGTGTTTTTCTTTTCATTTTTCATCTCCTTAGCCTTTTTTTCATATTATGTAAACTTTTTCACGGGAATTTATGAGCTAAAGGGGGTACTTTTGAGATACTTCCTACCTCAAAGCCTACCCGCTAGGAAACCGTTATCCAGAGTGAGGAAGCTCAACCTACACTCGGACCGTGGACAGGATTCGAACCCGTGTGCTTGCAGACTCCTCGGACGCCAAAGCACGTATGGTTCCACTGTACCACGGCGGCCCTTGTGATTATTTTGTTCTTAGTATGTGTGAATCGTGTTTTTTATTTTTTTTCTTGTTTTGGTAATGTTTATAATAATCACTATGTCCATAGTCTCGAGATAAATAGAGGTAACTGCATTTTTTCTTTTTTTTTTTTTTTTTTTTTTGTATACATCACGTCCATCTTTTAGTGATTTGTCTTGTCTTCATTTTATTTGGATGTGATAGTGAAATATTTATAAACCGCCAACATGTACATTGTCTCGAGATATGTAGAAGTAACTGCATTTTTTCCATGCTTTCCTATATATATCACGTTCGTCTCTCGGTGATTTGTCCTCTCTTCATTTTATTTCCGTATGATAGTGAAATATTTATAAAGCGTAACAGTTTTTCATCTTTTCATTACATATTTCTAGTTATTCATGAGCGACTTGCCTTCCGCATTATTTGACATGATTCATTGGTATTGCATTTAATGAACGTAGTCAATCGTAAAATTTAATTAAATCATCGCAGTATATTCACCTTTCCTCCTTCTTTTGTTTAATTATTTACCTTTTTATTTCATTCAGCTTCACGCTGCAGTAGAATTCAATCAACGTGTATTTGCATCTTTAATCGTGAAGTATAAATAAATCACAATATATCAACAGTTTCTTTAATATTCATGTTATATTCATTGATTGCTCTTCTTTTGCATTGTTATTCTAAAATTTCTCTCTCTTTCACTGTGCTTCTATTCCTGTCTGTGTCTGTTTCCCTTTTATTCCCGTTCGTGTTTGTATTCCCTCCTTCCGCTTTGCTATATTCATGTTTGCTTCTTCCTGCGTGGCGTGCGTGGAGTGCGTGGCGTGTCTGGTGCAAGGCAGGTCAGGCAAGGCTGGCGACGACCTGCTAATGCCCCCCTTCATATTAATAACGAAGGTGTATAGCAGTACCGCTCAGGTGTGGCTGCGACAACACACAGAACCCATAAACCTGCGATAAATTGCTGCAGTTTCATGTGTGTGTGTGTGTGTGTGTGTGTGTGTATGTATGTGTGTGTTTTAGTATCTATCGAGTGAAATACTGATGGAGAGAAGAGGAAGATTAAGAATAGAAGCCAAATATAGATCAAATGGAGAAATACACTCAAAAATATGGATAAAGACAACAAAAGAGAAAACAGAAAATACAAAAATCCTTGAAATGGAGATAGAGACGAGGGAGAAGAAGAAGAAGGATAAAACAAACATAAACCACCCTTCCCTCAGAAAAAAAAAAGAGAAAACTGGAGAGAAAATAAAATCGTTGAGAGAGGAAAAGGTCAAGAGTGGAAAAATGTGGGAAATAGGAGAAGGAGAGGAGGAGGAGGAGGAGGAGGAGGAGGAGGAGGAGGAGACACTATAAACACGACACTTTAAGGAGGTCTACTCGATCCCTGCAGGAGAGGATGCGTGAAACATGAGCCTTTGTGGACAGGGTGAGACAAGGGAACATTCAAGACGGGCAGGTGAGGACAGAACGAGTGAGGCAAGTGAGTGAGGAGACAGGTGAACACTTACGCCTTGTGGGATAACTCGTGAATAGATAAACAGTGGTAAAGGAAAGATACAAAAGTAGATACGAAGATAGAAAGATAAAGTGTAGATGGATGCACTGAGGTAGAATACTGATATGTAAAGAAGATAGATAAACAGAGGACAGGTTTAGTAAGAAGAATTAAATAGATTAAGTAGATATAGGCAAACATAATTGACTGAGGTAGATAGATGATAACTAGGCTGGTAGATAAATACATAGAAAACATACTTAGAAGAGAATACGAAAAGAGAAATAGGAAAAAGTGAAAGGTGAAGAATAAATTAAGCTAGTAGAGAAGAAGAAGGGATTAACTTAAAAAAAATGGTTTGAAAAGACATGAAGAGGAAGAGACAGAAAAAAAAACACAAGGTAGATAGATTACCTGTAAGTATAGGTAAGGGAAAGGTAGGTGGACAGGTGAGTGAAGGTAAATAAAGGGTACGTCGATGAGCACACAGCAAGGAAAGAGATAGGAAGATGAATAGATAGGAAATAAATCAATGAAAAGAGCGAAAGGAAATGGATCAGGTACATTAATCTGCAACATGTGTAAGGTCTCTCTCTCTCTCTCTCTCTCTCTCTCTCTCTCTCTCTCTCTCTCTCTCTCTCTCTCTCTCTCTCTCTCTCTCTCTCTCTCTCTCTCTCTCTCTCTCTCTCTCTCTCTCTCTCTCTCTCTCTCTCTCTCTCTCTCTCTCTCTCTCTCTCTCTCTACGTGCTTTCAGTATCCTACGAAACATTACCTTTGCATTATTCGGCTCAGAATGTTCTTAGTAGCCATCAGTGTGTGTGTGTGTGTGTGTGTGTGTGTGTGTGTGTGTGTGTGTGTGTGTGTGTGTGTGTGTGTGTGTGTGTGTGTGTGTGTCAGGATACATTATATTACTAGGTGGAAAACATTAAATGGAAAAGAAAGAAAAATACGCGTAAGTAGAAATTTGAAAGAAAAATTGAAAACTCCCTTCTTTTTCTTTATTTTTCGTCCTCTTTCCTCAATGTTTCGATAAGCTACAATTATCACATCTTATAGTTATTAATTTTATCCTTTACCCGTTTTCTTTTCCTCACTGAGAAAAAAAAGAAACAAGAAATGACTAATAGATAATTCTTCAAGTATAAATAGATCAAACATGGACACTGAAGGACATTGTCTATTCTGTAAGTATCTGCCTGTGTCCTTACCGCGCTTTTTTTTATGCAAGAGAGGACTGGCCAAGGACAAAACAAAAAAAAAAAAGCACTCATTTGCTGGTCTCCTGATAGAGTCGACAAAATTAGCCAGAATTATAAATGTCTTGAAACCTGAGAATAAAGACACATAGATGATAGATAGCCACTCACACACGAACAGAAATAGAGTGGACATTACATTCAACAAGCTGGAAGAGATTGACACCTGAGAATAAAGACACATAGATGATAGATAGCCACTCACACACGAACAGTAATAGAGTGGACATTACATTCAACAAGCTGGCAGAGATTTACATGCCCTTGATTGCTAAATGTACCTTGATACAAATACATTGATAGGCACATTATTTAATAGATAGATGGACATTTAACCCTTTGAGTACCATGATGCGTTTCTGTAATCATTTTGCTGTCTATTTGGTAATTTTATACAGCTTCAGAAACTTATGTGGGTGATTAATATAGTGAATACTGTGGCCATTAATCTCATCTCCATAGATCCTTAATGTCAATAAAATGGTCTAATTGTACACAAATCTCAAGGTAAAAATGTGTCTCAGTATTAAAGGGGTTGATTTTATAAGTATATTTTTTTAATTAAGTGAATGACAGGTGAGACTATTGGGTTGTTATGTATGTGTGTCAGTCATATCTCTACATCAACACGGGTATTTTTCTCTTCTTTTTTTTTCTTTTTCTATTTTGTGGCTCAGGTCTGTTCTGTTTCAGTTTATCTTCTATTCTCTGATCTTTATTCAGTCTTTTTTCTATTTTCTTTCTCTTCCCAGCGTTATATTTTTGTATTTTTTAAAGAGTTTTGTATTTTTTTTTCTCTCTATTTCAGTTCATCTCCTTATTTTATCTGTTTGCTTAATCCTTATTGACTCCACATTTTTACAACAATTTTATATT
>NC_059299.1:6182479-6232479 GCF_017591435.1 Portunus trituberculatus
AGAATACAAGGAGGAACGAATAAGAGAGATAGAAAAAATGAAGAAAGGAGAGAAAAAAAGAGAGCAAGGGAGACGAATGAAATAAAGTGAATAAAAGATAACTAGAGGGAAGAAAGATGAAGGAAGACGAGAGAAGTAGAAGAAAGAGAGAGAAATGAAAGGTGATGAAGATGATGGATAGAGGAAAGTAGAAGAATGATAGACGAAAAGTAGGAAAGGAACAAGAGAGAAAGTAAAAGGTAAATATGATAAAGAAGACGAAAATAAAAAGAAGAAAAATCAAGAAAGAATGGAAAGGATAGAATCATGATAAAATAAAGAAGAGGGAAGAGTGACAAGTAGAATTACAAAATTGACAGAGAAACGGAAGAGATAAAGAAAAAGAAAACAGAAGAAAAAAAAGGACAAGGAAAAAAAGTGATAATGGGCGAGACGAAGGAGGAAGGAAAGGATAAAAGAAGACCAGAAGGAGTAAAGACTGCACTTGACTACAATACAACTGTTTCTTTCAAGAGGAGGAGGAGAAGGAAGAAGAGGAGGGGAAAGAAGAAGAGGAGGAGGAGGTGGAGGAGGAGTAGGAGGAGGAGGAGAGCTGAGCAGAACAGTAAGGAGGATGAAAAACGGATGGTGAAGCAGAGAGAGAGAGAGAGAGAGAGAGAGGTGACGGGGACTGGAAAATGGCAGTAAACTGTGAGAAAGTTTAAGTCAGCGTTGACGATTGAAGAAGGAGTTGAAGAGGAAGAGGAAGAAGACCTGGAAACGTCTGGAAAGCCGATCTTGTCACTGGAAACTCTGGACCCTAAGGAAGAAGAGGAAGAAGAGGAGGAGGAGGAGGAGGAGGAGGAAGAAGATGAGAGGCTGACGACGGTGCTTGGGAGGACAGACGAACAGAATAAGACTGAAGAAGAAGAGAAAGAAAGAATCGAAAATGGAACGAAAGGTTAAAGCAATGGTGGAGGAGGAGGAGGAGGACGAGGAGGAGGAGGAAGAGGAGGAGGAGGAGGAGGGGAGGAGGAGGAGGAGGAGGGGGGGAGAGAAGAAGAAAGTGGAGAGAAGATAACGCGACAGGAAGAGACCGATGATTAGATAATGGTCCTGAGAGAGAGAGAGAGAGAGAGAGAGAGAGAGAGAGAGAGAGAGTGTGTGGAAATCAACGAGTGAAACGTCACGAAAAAGAAAAAAAATAGCGATGTTCATTCCTCTTTGGTCTGAGAGAGAGAGAGAGAGAGAGAGAGAGAGAGAGAGAGAGAGAGAGAGAGAATGCCTGGACCGTCTTTCCTTGAGCATAATGTAGTCTTATTTTATATTCATAACCTGACAAGTTTAGTAAGTGTACATATCATACGTTTGCTTCTATCATGGGTACTCTCTCTCTCTCTCTCTCTCTCTCTCTCTCTCTCTCTCTCTCTCTCTCTCTCTCTCTCTCTCTCTCTCATGTAAACAATTTTTGCATAATACTCGAGTTCAAAGAGTCACTTGTCTTTATTTGCCTTTCCAAGAATCTCTCTCTCTCTCTCTCTCTCTCTCTCTCTCTCTCTCTCTCTCTCTCTCTCTCTCTCTCTCTCTCTCTCTCTCTCTCTCTCTCTCTCTCTCTCTCTCTCTCTCTCTCTCTCTCTCTCTCTCTCTCTGGAATCCTGCGAGAAAGTTGGGTCCTCGTCTTTCTCCCCAAAATATCTCGATCAATATGCCTGAAATGAATGCGTTCCTTGCTGAGAGTCGCCATTACGCCCTGAGAGAGAGAGAGAGAGAGAGAGAGAGAGAGAGAGAGAGAGAGAGAGAGAGAGAGAGAGAGAGAGAGAGAATTTGGGTCAAGTTGAAAAAAAAAGAATGAACTATATTATGTAAAATGGAAACTGACGTGTGACTGTGTTGCGAAGGATTTGTGTGTGTGTGTGTGTGTGTGTGTGTGTGTGTGTGTGTGTGTGTGTGTGTGTGTGTGTGTGTGTGTGTGTGTGTGTGTGTGTGTGTGTGTGTGTGTGAATATGTGAATGTGTGTAAATTTAATAACTTTTTTACATATCCATCACAATTTTGTTTTTTCATATTTTTTTTTATTTCTTCGTCACCGTTGTCATTTGTCATTTTTTTTATTTTTCACTATACTAACTATTCTCTCTCTCTCTCTCTCTCTCTCTCTCTCTCTCTCTCTCTCTCTCTCTCTCTCTCTCTCTCTCTCTCTCTCTCTCTCTCTCTCTCTCTCTCTCTCTCTCTCTCTCTCTCTCTCTCTCTCTCTCTCTCTCTCTCTCTCTCTCTCTCTCTGTCTCTCTCTCTCTCTCTCTCATTTCTGTTGGGAACTGCAGAGAGAGAGAGAGAGAGAGAGAGAAAATAGAGAAAGGGAGAGCCAGATTCAGTCCGAGAGAGTGGAGGGCAAAGATTACAAGCAACCACCCCACAAGAAGTATTTAATTGCACAGAAGCGTGAGCCTTGTAATAACACCAATCCGCTCACCTGCCCTTGACTTCTTACCTGTATTCCACCGCACTCAGAGGCAACCTGGCCACTCCAACTCCCTCCGCTTAAAGGTAAACTATAATTGACTTGATCCCCTTACCGTGTAAAACTCCTCCCCCTCTTTTACTGCTCTCACACACTCCTTTGATTATGTACTGTCTCCGTGTATGTCTGCCTGTCTGTGTGTCTGTGTGTTTGTGTGTCTCTCTTGTTGTGTGTTATGTAAGTCTTTCCTTTGCAGAGACGTGTGTATTCGTTCGTTCGTGCGTTCAAGTCACTGCAGTAAAGTCGTAAATCTTTGACTCACCGGTGATGTGTCGAACTTTATGGCACATTATGAATTGAAGGAAGAAGGTCAGGGTGATTTGATGTTATTTTCTTTTTTTTCTTCTTCTTCTTCTTTTTTTGTCGTTATTTGGTGAGGAAGAAAAAAAAACATGGTGACGCAAGGTGGTTTTTAATTCTTCTATCTTTTTTTATCTATTTTCTCAGTATTTTTCTACTGGCGAGATAAGGCAAGGCGAGGCAAGGCGAATAGAGACGAATTGAGGCGAGGCAAGGCAAGGCGAGGCAAGGGGAATTGAGGCAAGGCAAGGCGAATCGAAGTATGATAAAGAGAGATGAGGTAAGGCAAGGCAAGGCGAATAGAGTCAAGGCAAGGCAAGTCTAGGCAAGGCAAGGCGGGACGACGCGAGACAAGACGAGTCGAGGCGCTGGTTGCTGCAGTGGTGATTGTGGGACGCGCTTGTGATGATCATGGAGCGAAGGGATGAGATGGAAAGTGAAGATTGATTGGATACTTGCCTTTGTGTGTGGCTCTCTGTGTTGACTCAGTGTGGCTTGCTGGCTTACCCTTAATACTCACTCCCACTACTACTGACGCTGCCATTACCAACACCACCACCACCACTACTGTTACTACTACTGCTATTTTCCATTCCCCGTTCTGAGTTTTCCTTTTGCATGTTGTCTGGAAGGAAACTCTTTCAAACACACTTCTTATGCCGATTCAGTTGCGTTACCTGGAATACGACAGACAGTCAAACACACGGACACTCTTGAAGATAGAAAGAGTTGTAGAAAAATAAAGACAGATAGATGAAAATATAGAGTTAGAAAATAGACTTCAAAATATAAGAGGGAAAGAGAGGTAGAGAAGCATATAGACATAGATTAATGTCGAAAAAATACACCCAGAGATAGAAAGATTTGTAAAAGATACGAAAAGGTAGATGGAAATAAGGAATCAGAAAATAGACTTCAAAATACAAGGAGAGGGAAACAGAGGAAGAGAAGCAGATAGATAGAGATTTATGTCAATAAAACACTGACACATGAAACGCATCCAAACTGATAAACGAGCATCAGGGAAGAATACACTAGAAAGACAGCGAGACAGGAACAGATTGACAAGCAGTGCACTACTATAAACATGAACAGCAAGAAAGAAAACTGAAGAATAAAGAACGACGCTGAATTTGCCGACTAACGAAAAGAGAGAGAGAGAAAACTGGGGAAATATGCACTTATAGACAAAAGGAAAAGAGGGAAAATAAGTAGATAGAGCAAGAAAGCTAATCTACTCACACGCTACAAAAAAAAAGGAAATTCAGACAAAAAATAAGAGAAAAAACTAAGAAAATAAACACTATATCTACACACACGATTCTAAAAAAAAAACACGAAAAGAACAAGAAAATTACCACTCCATAAACATGTTAAGAAAGGATCCGACCAAACGTACAGCGCACCGTTTATGATCCTTTTTAATGGCATCAGAATCTCTTCCCGCGGCGTCCAATCCCCCTTGCCTGCCTTTACAGCCGCGTCGCCCTTGCCAGCCTTCGAATTTAGTGGCGTCGTTATCATTAGCAGCGCGCCTAAGCTCCCGGTGGTGCAGTGATAAATTGTGAATGTGACGCCCGCGACGATGGTGACAGGGGATTACTATACTGAGGGGAAGGAAGAGGATATGGTGCAGCAGGAGGTGGTGGTGGTGGTGGTGGTGGTGGTGGTGGTGGTGGTGAAGGACAAGATGAGAAAGATGATGTTATGTTTGTTCTTTCCTCTTTCTTACTTTTTACCTTTTTTCTTATGTGTTTAGTTGTATGCGAGTTGTTGTTGTTTTGTTTTATATTTAGTTATTTTTTTCATTTCTTTTGATATATACATGATTATTTCTTATATATCTAAGTTTATACATGAATCGTGGCATTATTATTGTCATTATAACTACAGCTACCTTACTACTACAAATACAACTTAACTACTACTACTACTACTAGTCCAACTCACAAACAGTACTGTGAAAGAGTAAAAGAACAAAATCAACAAGAATAAGAAGAAAAAAATGAAAAAGCAAAGGAATAGAAAAAGAAATAGAAGGAAAAACACAAGTGATAGTCCCACAGCAATCCAAACAGACCTAAATAAATACACACACACACACACACACACACACACACACACACACACACACACACACACACACACACACACACACACACACACACACACACATCAAACACACATAGACCACAGAATCCCAAGAACGGAATCCCATGATACGACAAATAAACTTCCACTCGAGGCAAAGCAAGTGACTCCCCTTGACCTGGAATTAACACCTGGGACTTCTTGGTGTGCTTGGCCCGATTGGACATAAATAGACTCGCCAGCAAATCCTTGGAGGCGAGACGATGCATCACTGTCGCTTCAATACACGAGGTTTAGTTATTAGTGGTGATTGGCTGCCTGTGTGTGATGTGTTCAATAGACCTGCTCGCTTGTCCTTGTGGTGTGTGTGTGTGTGTGTGTGTGTGTGTGTGTGTGTGTGTGTGTGTGTGTGTGTGTGTGTGTGCGTGTGTGGTGTGTTGAACAAACCTGCTCTCTTGTCCTTCTGATGTGTGTGTGTGTGTGTGTGTGTGTGTGTGTGTGTGTGTGTGTGTGTGTGTGTGTGTGTGTGTGTGTGTATTTAGGCTTCAAAAGATTTCTTGCTCACTTATTCAACAAAAATCAGTCATGTTCTTTTTTTTCCGTACTCGTTTTATGCCTAATTTACTTTTTTTTTTTACTCCATATTACATACAACCTTCCTCTCCCTATGCACTGCTAGTAACATCATTCACTCCCAGTACATTATTCATAACTCCTTTTTTTTTTTTTTCTTTCCTTACCATAAATACCTTTTTCCATCACCATACCCTCCCTTATACACCATCATCACCACCAATTATTTCCCTTTCCATCATTATTAACACTTTTTCTCTCTCTGTATGGTTTATTGTCACTTTTCGTCCCTTTTATATCACCAGCGACGTCTTAATACACCACGAACGCCAATTATATTCATCTACATCACCATTAACACTTTTTCTTTGTGTATTTTTAGCACCAACACCTTCCTTCCCTTTTTTTACATCACCAGGGACACTATTACACACCACCACTACCAATTACTTCCACTACCGTGCTATTAACCCTTTTTTCTTTGCTTATCTTACCAAAAAACTCCCCAACGACTATTTTCTTATCACCACAAACCCCCCAATAGCATCAATTATTCCCTTCCACATTACTATTAACCTTTCTTTTCCATTTTTGCAGGTATAACCACTAGCACGTACCCTACCTTTGTCACCAGCATTAATTCCACTCACATTATCTAAACCATCACCACAAACATGAATTTTATCTCGTCTACAGCAGCACCGGTAGCAATAACACGAGCCGCGGCAGCATAAGTAAATCAGGTGCGCGGTAAACCCCTTTTGGTGGTTATACGGCGTTGTAAGCTTGCCATTGGTCGGTGGTGGATTAAGGCAATGGACTGGCGTATCACTGGCCTGCGTGGGACGAACTGATAACGAGCCAGGACCGATTAAGCTTACGGTCAAAAAGATAGATGGCGGTGATTAGCATGAGTGAGTGGTCAGTCGCAACAGCTTTATTTGTTGATCGTTTTTATTTGCTTTAGTTTGAGCTGGGTTGTGTTTTGTTGTGATGTGAGGTGTTTTCTATTCATTTTCTGTTATCTATTTACTGTTTATTTATTTATTTATTTATTATTATTAATGTTTTTTGCTATTTGGTTGTTTTATGGTTTGTGTTCACTTATGGGTTGTTATTGAGAGAGAAAGCCTTTTTATTTTTTTATGTATTGTTTCATTGGTCATTTTGTAACTTATGTCGTTAGTAAATATTGAAAAAAAAATAACTCTTATAGGAATACAAGACAGCATCTACACATTTCACTTTCTTTTTAATAAGTGAACATGTTACGGCAAATATTAACACCATCATACACAAGAAAAAGCTGTATCACCGTCACTATCATAAAAATTCACACACACATACGCTTACACACTCACAAGAAGAAAAAAAATAAAAATCAAGTAAAATTCCACAAATTCAACAAACGCAACCCATTTTCTTTTGCAAGGTACAGAAAATCACGCCAATATTAGTCCCATTCTTCGCGACAGCCAAAAGAAAACGTAGGTAGCAGACATCACATTTTATGGCAAACTGAGGCAAACGAGCAAAGCCATGGAAAACATCGCCACCTTTCTGCCTTTCACATCAATACAATGTTATGTTAATTCGAGCCCCGTGACGTCATTAGGGCAGGTGGGGGGGCGCTTGATATTAGCTAAATTACCTCAGAGAATGGCCCCCAGTTTGCTAAGGAAGAAAGGGCGGCGCGGCGACGCAGTTTGGTAGCGGGGAAGAAAGCTCGTTTTTCCATTCCCGGAGGTGATTGGGGCATGTCGTTTAGAGGGAAATGTTTAGTTACGTCATCCAGGCACGACAGAGAGAGAGAGAGAGAGAGAGAGAGAGAGAGATTATTTATTTTTGGGATGTAAGTAAATACGACAGAATTGTTATTTCAATATACTATAAATGAGAGAGAGAGAGAGAGAGAGAGAGAGAGAGAGAGAGAGAGAGAGAGAGAGAGAGAGAGAGAGAGAGAGAATATTGAAATTTCTTCCTACCCTTTTCAATGTATGAATATAACAGTAAATATTTTATAGCGATTTTAAAAGTATTCAGCACTATAAACTTTGAAAAATAACATTAGCACTACGAATGATGATAAAAAAAAATTAAAAAAACTCACCATTGATTATTCACTGCCATTGATTTCAAACGTAGAAACAAAAATAGATACAAAAAACAAGAGCCTAAAAATATAACAACAACACTACAAATAACACTAATGAGACTCGAATTCTATCACCACATTTTCATTTCATATATCGTGCCTATTTTCCTGCATAGGTAGACAGGTATTATTAATCAAGTACTCACCTGTTAATACTGTACAAGCAGCTGGCGGGGCAATAACTTCCACGGATTTAATTCAAGCTGTCCTATCCAAAGTGTTACCGGGTATAATAGATAGAGTAAAGGCAATAGGCGACTGTTAATGGGTGAATGGGTGACTGACAATGGATGTTTTAATAGGTAACAATCCGTGGGGTAACTCCAATAGTTATTTTTTCACATTTCTATCGCAAATTAAATAATTATTATTCATTATACACAATTAGTGGGTGGCCATTGAACGCAGCACGAAGCCAATGCTGTAATGAGTTGATTTGAAAGACATGCAAAAATTGTGTTTGAAAAGGCTGATGATGGTGATGATGGTGGTGATGGTGATGGTGGTGGTGGTGGTGATGGTGGTGGTGATGGAGAGACACTGTGTTCACTATTCTTGCCTTCATTTGATTTAATTTCCCTTGTCTTTTATTTTTAGTTTGATTTACAGTATGTATTGATATTGTATTACTTTTTAGAGAGAGAGAGAGAGAGAGAGAGAGAGAGAGAGAGGTAGTGGGTAGGGTTCACTGCTCTGTTTCTTGATAATCCTTCACACACACACACACACACACACACACACACACACACACACACACACACACACACACACACACACACACACACACACACACACACACACACACACACCATGCATATAGGATTAACACGAAGAAGCTCAGCTGAATCAGATTTCTTGTAAAGGATTTGGAAGCAAGGTAATTACTTGGTTGTATGCTTGTGTGTGTGTGTGTGTGTGTGTGTGTGTGTGTGTGTGTGTGTGTGTGTGTGTGTGGCTAATTGTGTTCGTAATTGGCTTTTCCTTATAAATGTCGAGTGATAAAACAACATAAAAATACAAAATTGACAATTATTGGACACACACACACACACACACACACACACACACACACACACACACACACACACACACACACACACACACACACACACACACACACACACACACACACACACAGTAGTAGTAGTAGTAGTAGTAGTAGTAGTAGTAGTAGTAGTAGTAGTAGTAGTAGTAGTAGTAGTAGTAGTAGTAGTAGTAGTAGTAGTAGTAGCAGTAGTAGTAGTAGTAGTAGTAGCCCGCTGCTTACTAATGAGAAACAAACTCACCAAGAAATTCTGTGTGTGGTCTGATCATCCTTGGCCTGGTGTGCTGCATTAGTTTGCTCCATGTGGCAGTTTATGCTTTTCATCCGGTAAAGCCGCTTTGCACTTGAAGTAAGCCGTAAATTATTATTATTACTATCATTATTAATTTTATTATTATTGCACATTGACCCACACACTGATGACACCTTTCGCTGCCTTTCAGCACACCTGTTGGCAGCTGCACACCTGGTCTCCTCACCTGCTCTCACTACAGGTAATTAGTCTTGCATTTGTGCCTCGTGTGTTATAAATTCAGCTGCCATATTTCGCTCCTTCATTTTGTGGCACTTTTTTTCCAATCTCTCTTTACTCTTACACTTTGTTTCGTTTTTATGTCTGTCTTTCGTACGCCTTTCCAATTCAGATCCTTTTCTTTCCTTCTCTCTCGTCAGCTTCATCTCTCTTTTTATTCCCTTCTTCTTTCCTCTCTTCCTTTACACAAACTTTTATATCCATGTAATCATCATAACCATTTCGAAACGTCAAAAGCAGAGAGAGAGAGAGAGAGAGAGAGAGTATTCATATAATCTCTAGAGACATTTTTTGAAAGTCACCTTGGTGCCTTTTACATGTGTGTGTGTGTGTGTGTGTGTGTGTGTGTGTGTGTGTGTGTGTGTGTGTGTGTGTGTGTGTGTGTGTGTGTGTGTGTGTGTGTGTGTGTGTGTGTGTGTCATGGCGGCGGGTGGAAGGAGTTTCGTGTTTCATTTTCCGTGATCGTCGTCCATTAGAGGATTACTGGACGTTGTTCTTTCTTGGTCTTTCCCTGTTCCCTTTTTTTCTATCTCTCTTTCTCTCTCTCCTTCTCTTAACATTTTACAAGCTGTTCTTACTCCACCTTGTTTTCCTTCACTTATTTTTCTTCCGTTTAGCCACTTATTTTTCTCCCCTTCTTCCACTTCCTCGTTTTACTTTCCCTTATTGCCTTTCCTTCTTGTCCTCCCCTTGTTATTTTTACCTGCATGTATCCTCCTTTCTTTGATTTCCTCCTAAAATTATTCGCTATTTCACCGTTTCGTCGATAATTCATACATATTTTTCAATTTCGTCCATCAGTGTATGTTATTTCCCAACTCACCTGGTTAGCAATTAATTAAAGAGCCCACAGGTGTTCTTGTTACCTCCTCATACATCTGTCACGTATATAAGCCTTCCCCTTATCTCCCTTCACTAGTGTAGACAAGCCAACCTATTGTTATCTGTCCCAATGTTCCTATCATCTAACCACTCCCAATTTTCATCTTCCAGTCTCCCTATCACTTCCCTGTCTCACCTTATCACATATATCTATCCTGATTTTCGTAACACCCGTCGTTCCTAATCTTCTACTGTCTCCCTTGTCATCCCTATCACCTTCACTCTCTCCTCCTTCTCCCTTAATCTTTTCCCTAACTCCCTGTCGCCGCCACGGTCACGCGAACCTTCCCATCCTCTGCTTCTGCCTATCTCCCTACACCTCTTATTATTCTTTATTGTATTTCCCCTTTAGCTAGTTTGTACACGTAAATAATGTAGATTTAACCCTGTATTATCTTATTTAGTGCGATGTAACAAATTAATTCACCGGTATCTTTTTCTTCATCCCTTGTTTTCTATTATCTGTTTTTTTTTTTTTTTCCAGGAGAGTGAAAATTGCTGTTCCTTTTCTTTTTTTCCTTTTACCCCGCCTTAGCTGATCTTAGACACGCTAACAGACACACAGATAAACAAACTGAGTGACTATCTAATTAACAGAACAGCTATGTAACCTAACCTAACCTCTCTAACTTACTAACATATCTAATTAACTGACCAATTAATTTACTTAACCAACAAAAGAAAAAAAAGCCAAACGAAGATTAAAACAACAAAATTTACTATCTCACCAAGTCCTGAGCTCCAACCCGGAACTAGCAAAGCCTGCAGTCATTCACTAAGGGGTCACCTGGACAAACACACGCCTACACTTCCCAGAAACACTCCCCTCTCCTCCCATCCCTCTCCCTCCCTCTCTCTCCCCCTCTCTTTCTCCCCCCCCTTCTTCCCCTCTCTTTCTCCCCCCTTCTTCCCCTCGTGTCTCTCTTTTCAACCCTCATACCTTCTTGCTCTCTTGAAAACGTAATCCTCTCACTTTTCCGAAACCAACGTGAACCGAACTCTCCCGGAACTTGTATTCACACGCCCACATCTCTCTCTCTCTCTCTCTCTCTCTCTCTCTCTCTCTCTCTCTCTCTCTCTCTTGCCCACAGTCGCGCACGAACACATTCACGCACGCACAAAATCCCTGGAACGTATGATTTCACACGATTTTATATAAGATCAAGTCAGGAAAGTATAGCGTGTTTTTCCCCTCACATTTCTTTTCTTTTTTTCTTCTTTTTCTGTGTGTGATTAATGATCGTCTTCCTGTTACGTTTTTTTTTTTTTTCATTTTTTCCTTCATTTTTTTCTACCTTCATGAATTTAGTTTTGTTTTTTTCTTTTTTTTTTTTTTTGTTATTGTTTATATGTTTATTTTCCTTCTGTTATTTTTTGTAGTGTTTTTATCTATTTTTTATTTTCACCTATACCCATTTTTTCGTTTTTTTTTTTTTTTCAGGCTGCTCAATTTTTTATGGCGAAAGAAAACGGGTCGTGGTTGGTTCCTCATTGTTATATTTCACTAGATACGTTTTCTTTGTGTGAGAAAATGGTGTTTTCAGATTATCTTTTTTTCTACTTTTGGAGTGGGAGAGGTAATTGATGAGTGGTGGAGGAAGAAGAGGAGGAGGAGGAGGAGGAGGAGGAGGAGGAGGAGGAGGAGGAGGAGGAGTAAGAAGAAGACGAGGAGAGAAGAAGAGTATAAGAGTGTTTTGGTTAGAAATTAAGGGTTAGTTGAAGAAGGGAAAGAAGATTGCATGGCAGTGACTCAGCCCTTCTCCTCCTCCTCCTTTTCCTCCTCCTCCTCCTCCTCCTCCTCCTCCTCCTCCTCCTCCTCCTCCTCCTCCTCCTCCTCCATGACAGACGGGCGCCACAGGAAGGGTGGAGGACTAGAGAGACCAAATTGTGTGTGGCACGCGAACTTAGGTACCCCGCCCTCGTGTGTGTGTGTGTGTGTGTGTGTGTGTGTGTGTGTGTGTGTGTGTGTGTGTGTCCTTCTTTTCATCGCCCTTGCTTCATGACTTAAATCGAGTATTGAAGTGTAAGTCTCAAATTCTCACACAAAGTTATCTTCTTCCCTTTATCCTTTTTCTCCATTTCCTTCTTTTCCTCTTTCTTATAGCATTGGATCTCCTTTCTTTTCATCCATTTTTTCCATTCACCTCCACCCATTTTTTCCCATCAGTGCCTTCACCCCTCACGTTTTCTTTCGTTCCTTTCTCTCTTTAGCATATATTTCCCTGTCTCCTTCCCCCATTTATGCATTTGCGTTGCCTCATTTTTCCTCTCCTCCTCTTCCTCTTTTCGCCTCAGATTCCTCCTACTACTCGTTTCCTTTCTCTACTCTTTTCTTTCCTTTATCTCTCCTTCCTCTCCCTTTTTTTCCTTTTCCGGAAGTATCACGTTTTTCTCTTAACATTCTACTCCTCCTATATCTCTTTCTCTTGCTCTCTCTTTCTCTTTCTCTTTCCCTCCCTCCACCTTACAAATTCCTTCACTTTTTGCTTTTCTCTCTTTCCGTTTGTCTTTTGCATCCATCTCTTCCATGTCCATTTATATTTCTACCATCAAATTTTCTCTAGTTCTCCTTTATTTTTCCTTGTTTTGTACGTTCCACCTCAAGTTATCTCGCTCCGTCCCTCCATCTTTCTAGTTAACAGATTCCTCCACTTCTTGTTTTTCTTTCTCCGTTTGTCTTTTGCATTCATATCTTCCATGTCCATTTGTATTTCTACCATCAAATTTTCTCTAGTCGTCCTTTATTTTTCCTTGTTTTGTACGCTCCACCTCAATTTTATCTCTCTCCATCCCTCTATCTCTCTACTAACACATTCCTCCTCTTCTCATTGCCTTTCTCTCTCCGTCTGGGTTCTGCTCTCCTTTCCTTCACTCTGTATATATTAACCCTCCAAATTCCCCCAAGTCCTCCCTGTTTTTCTCTCAGTTTCGTACTCTCCTCAACTTATCTTCCTCTTGCGGTTCTCTCCCGTAACGTCACGACTTAGGTACTCGGTTCCTACCTGCACGTTTTCCGCTAATCGAGGTAATCACACTGATGTAGAGCGCTGTTGTTGCTTCTCCGTCTTCTCGGCCCCTGGAGAACCCAACCGCGTTTCTGCTAGGGCTAAGATTAACTGGTCCGGGAAGAAAGTCATGAAGCACAGCGTCTTTAGATACCTGCGGCTCTGACCTTCCACCCTCAGCCTTTCCTATGCTACAGTGAGGCCGAGTAATTGACTACACTTCGCTTGCCCGCCTGCCCGAGCTTCCTGTATGCTCTTGCTCTAGTCCGGAGTAATTGAGTAGACTTGGTAGGGTGTGTACGTGGGGTCTGCCATACGCACACGCACACGTACACACAGATATACATATACACACACAGGGGAAGGGAAATGCAACATGACAGGTGGAGGAATCTCGTAGTACATATTCACTTGGCACACGCACACACACACACACACACACACACACACACACACACACACACACACACACACACACACACACACACACACACACACACACACACTCTTACAATATGAAGTTCACGAGGAAAGTACACTGTATAATAGTGAGCGAAGGAAAAGTTATATTTATCCCGCAGTAAAAGTAAGGCAAAGTTAACACACATCTCGCCGCGAGGGAGTATTAACCTGGAATTATCGCGTATGAAGGCAAAGTAAGTGGGTAAATTTGGGGAGGAGGGAGTGTGTGGGAGCTGCAGGTGACAGTGAGCCAATGAACTTTAGAGTAAAGCTGATATTTTGAAGTAGCTATGTGGTGTTACTTGTGGTGACAGAGAGAGAGAGAGAGAGAGAGAGAGAGAGAGAGAGAGAGAGAGAGAGAGAGAGAGAGAGAGAGAGAGAGAGAGAGAGAGAGAGAGAGAGAGAGAGAGAGAGAGAGAGAGAGAGAGAGAGAGAGAGAGAGAGAGAGAGAGAGAGAGAGAGAGAGAGAAAATTAGGAATGACCAAAGAGAAAGAAAATGACATAACGAGGACGGAAATAGGAGTAAATGAAGCAAAGAAAGTGATCAGAGGGAAGCAGTGAGAGAGAGAGAGAGAGAGAGAGAGAGAGAGAGAGAGAGAGAGAGAGAAAACGTACACATAAGCGACCTTCACCAATCGACCATTCAACTCATTCGACCCAGTATACACACATCACATACTGTCAATCAGGGATATTAACCTCATTTCTTTACACTGAGTAGCAGCATTCCTCTCCATCACAGTGTTTGCCGAGTACTTAATGCCCTTCACCTCAACACAAACACGTGCACACATCGCCAACACACACCGCCATCGATTGCTATCCTTAGACCGCGAGTGTTTATTTATTTACCAACGCTCATTACTGAATTATTAGCACCTGAACACTCGCTTCCATATATTTCTCCCCTTAGAGACTTGTGTGCCCTGTGTCTTTTACGGTGGCTGAAAATTATACACCTTGATCAATGCGTATCTTTCAACTATTGTGCGTTACAGTTTGCATAGGAGAATATGTAGTAAGTTGTTAAGTAAATGTATTGCCTTTTCTGACATACAATAATGGCGTAATATAAGTATGTAGATGTAGATGGCACCGTCTCCTCAGCTAAGGCGCCTTTAAAGACTGGTGTGTGTTTATTCTGATGTTTGAAATGTAAGCCAGCAACAACTATAGATAGTCTTGATATGAAATATACATCATATCATAACACATTCATGTTCAAGGAATTATTGTGATTACATATTCATTTTCTTGTCAATGTATATGATATGAATATGAATAACTAAGGATTCCACCCTTTTGTTCCTCGCTAGGTTACAGAATTTATTTAGTTGTCGGCTTATTTCTAGACCAACATATATTAGTCAATTTGCATAGGATAATCTCTGAGAATAATGCGAATGTATAATTAAAACTACACTCTTTTGTCTCTCACAAGCTTGCAGGAATTTCATTACTGAGCGTCGTATCTTTAGTCTACCTTTAATTCACGAAGCACAGTTTGATTAATTAAAAACAACATTCTTTTGTGGCTCACATCCTCACAGGGGATAAATCAACTGACATCTATCCCTGGAAACCTCATGAATGTTAAGGAATGCTTTCTTTGTTCACCTTTTTTTCCTTCTAATAAATCTCATTTCTTCAAACTCTCCTTGTCTGAATTCTTAAGCTGAAAGTCATTAACGCTCTTTAGCCGTGACTGCCTCCTGCAATATTCACATAATCGAACCGGAGAAAGGCCATAACCTGACGACTTAAAAATGACTTGGCCGTGGCTCCTTAATAGCCGGCATAATTTCGTCTTCGCCCGTGGAGGAAGAATTACTGCCTCTTTATAAAACCAAGCGTCCTCTCATCTTTAATAACCCGACTGCCGGACCGCCTCGTTAGAAAGGTTTTTGGCCTTCACCACGAGTATTTTATTCCTACAAAAAGTGCTCCGTGTTCTGCTTCCTCCACCTTTGTTTTCGTGTTCTTTTGTGGGTTAATTGCTGCTATTATTCCTGCTGTCGTATTTATGTGTTTGACCTTTATGGACGGGAAATGTCGCTTTTGGTATCTTGTTTATCGATTTGGATAAGTAGAGCAATAATAACTCACTTCCGTTTTGGTCATAGATACAAAGCAAGTACTAAGAGGAAAAGAAATAATGAAAAAAAAATGAATGAAATAAGAAGATAAAAGAAAAGAAAAAACGAAAGTGTGATTACCAGAAACGTGAAAATAAATAAATAAACCCTCTGTGTATATATCTGCTTGTATATGTATGTATGTATGTATGTATGTATGTATGTATGCGTGTATTCCTACGTGTGTATTTAACTCTTTCACCACCTGCCATACAAAAACCCTCACTACCACTTTATTAGAATGTGGAGAGCCGACCCGTCCTCTTCCTCCCCACCGTTCCCTTGAGAGTATAGTAGAAAGGGTGGGGGGGCGGGCGTAACGGGGGTCAGTGAGGGGGGGCTTCAAGGTGACTATTACCTGGCCGCTAATGAGAGATCGTGCTCGGTTCCTTGTCTCGTGAAATTTCAAGAAGGGAGGAAAGGTGAGGACGGGAGAGAGTTGAGGAAGACTGGCTGGGACTGGCGGGGGAATGAATGAAGGCGTGGGCGTGTGGGAAGGAAGGTAAAAGAGAGGTAATGGGGAAGGCCGAGGAAAGGTAACGAAATTCATAGGAGGAGGAGGAAGAGAAGGAAAATGGAAGTGAAAAAGAAAGGAGTTATGTAGAGGTGAAAAGCAGAGAGAGAGAGAGAGAGAGAGAGAGACGTATCCTTTAATCCATAAATGTTTGCTCGAGTTGGATATCAGTCTTGTTTTTGTTAGCAGAAAAAGGTGAATGGCTGTCTGTCCTTTTGTAAGAGTGAGTCAAATACTGGCAAGGAAAGTTACGTGTATTATTGTGTGTGTGTGTGTGTGTGTGTGTGTGTGTGTGTGTGTGTGTGTGTGTGTGTGTGTGTGTGTGTGTGTCCAAGAACAGAAATGTAGGAATGGCTTCAAGTTTAGATAAATGGTCAGTCATTGCAGATTTGTTTTTGTATTAGTAGTAGTTATTGTTGTTGCTTTTGTTGCTGGTGGTGGTGTTGGTGGTGTTGGTGGTGGTGGTGGTGGTAGTGGTAGTGGTAGTGGTAGTGGTGGTGGTGGTGGTGGCGGTGGTTAATTCCTGTACCTTTTTCATTCATTCTTAATTTCGTGCTACATTAAGTCCAGTTTTCTCTCCTTCTCCTCTTCTATCTCCTCCTCTTCCTCCTCTCCTCCTCCTCCTCCTCCTCCTCCTCCTCCTCCTCCTCCTCCTCCTCCTCCTCCTCCTCCTCCTCCTCCTCCTCCTACTCTCTGATGTTCTCTCGCTACTAATGCACAACAAAGTAGTCAATTGGAGCAGGTAACCTCGTTAAGAGGCAATAGCCTTTCTGTTATCTGCCTCTTCCCTCTTCCTCCATCTCCTTCTTACTCCCATTATGTTCTCCTTCCTCATTTTTTCCTTCCCATCGCCTCCTTTCTACTTTCTACTGCTAATCATCTTTATCATCATTCCTCTTCTTCATTCACTTCTTTATCTCCGTCTTTCTCTCCCAGATGTTGCTAATGCTTGTTCTTCCCCTCCTCCTGCTCCTCTTCTTCTTCTTCCTCCTCCTCCTCCTCCTCCTCCTCCTCCTCCTCCTTCTCCTCCTCCTCCTCCTCCTCCTCCTCCTCCTCCTCCTCCTCCTCCTTCTCCTCCTCCTCCTCCTCCTCCTCCTCCTGGCAATACACTCGCCTCGCCTCACTAGTTCACCAGCCACAGATAATGGTGATGTTTTTTTGCTTCGGTGGTTATTTTTCACGTCAGTCTTGCCTCCGTGAAAAGATTCCCCTCTCCTCCTCCTCCTCCTCCTTAAATCATGTTATCTTTCTTAATTATATATTGTTTTCTACCCGTGTGACTTGTTAATGTTTTTACTCTTGTTTTGATTATTTTCTTGAGTTGTTTTGTTTTGTTTTTCTGCTTATTCTTGTTCTTCTATTTTTTTTCTTCTTCTTGTTATTTCATGTTGTGCTTGGTGTTATATTGTATTCTGACCTCAATAAGTTATGACACACACACACACACAGATGCACACACACACACACACACACACACACACACACACACACACACACACACACACACACACACACACACACACACACACACACACACACACACACACACACACACACACACACACAATGATAAATGATTGCTGTGGTTTCATTTTGTTTTGTCGTCCTTCCTGTTCCCAAATGTCATTACAGATATTATTGTATTTTTTTCTGACACTGGTTTCATTTAACTCCTCCTCCTCCTCCTCCTCCTCCTCCTCTTCCTCCTCCTCCTCCTCCTTTTCTTTCTCCTCCTCCTCTTTCTCTTCCTCCTCCTCTTCCTCCTACCTTCTGTTACTTTTGGGTTTCCTCTTTTTTTTATTCTCCTCCTCCTCCTCCTCCTCCTCCTCCTCCTCCTCCTCCTCCTCCTCCTCCTCCTCCTCCTCCTCCTCCCAGTTCGCCGTGTGGAAACAAGTGTTGCGCTTTTGTTTCTTTTCCTTCTTCGGTCAAACTTTACTTTGCTGTGATTCTTGTATTTTTTTCTCTTCCTTTCTTTCTCTGTTAATCCTTGTCCTTCTCTTTTTCCTTTTTTCTTCAACACTTTACTGCCATTGAAGACACGCACGCAACCTTAAGCGTCACGCACACACTCACACACACACACACACACACACACACACACACACACACACACACACACACACACACACACACACACACACACACACACACACACACACACACACACACACACACGCCGCAGAGAGAAAGAGTAGAAATAGTGGCAGTATGTTTTTCTTACTTCTCTTCCTCCTGCTCCTCCTCCTCCTCCTCCTCCTCCTCCTCCTCCTCCTCCTCCTCTTCCTCCTCTTCCTTTTGAGTTCATCCTATTTTCGTGTTTTTCTCCGTTTCGTACTCAAAGTATCAAACTGACTTTTAGACTTTCTTCTCTCTAATTGTCATTGGTCTCCTCCTCCTCCTTCCCTTCCTCCTCCTCCTCCTCCTCCTCCTCCTCCTCCTCCTCCTCCTCCTCCTCCTCCTCCTCCTCCTCCTCCTCCTCCTCCTCCTCCTCCTCCTCCTCCTCCTCTCTCCCACAAAGGTGTTTAATTAATCTTCTTTCTTAATTTCTTTCTTTATTCTCAACTGAGTTCCGAGTGTGCATGAAGATGAGAGAGAGAGAGAGAGAGAGAGAGAGAGAGAGAGAGAGAGAGAGAGAGAGAGAGAGAGAGAGAGAGAGAGAGAGAGAGAGAGAGAGAGAGAGAGAGAGAGAGAGAGAGAGAGAGAGAGAGAAGGGGGTTACTATCTAGAGTGAATATTGAGCACGTGAGGTTATGAATATTTAGATTAAAGATTGAATGTCCCGTGATATTTAAATGTTTGTGTGTGTTTTGGAAGGAATTTCATCACCACTTTGTTGGCGGAAGGTTAATAAATGCGTCACTTGCGTTCACTCACTCTTTCCGTCTGCAGTAGTTAAACGACAAGCGGACTAAATAATAAAAGGGAAAACGGATGAAAGAATTGTACCGAGAGACGAAATCTAAATCACTGAAAATATAAAAGCAAACAAATTAGGAACGAAGCGGACTTGCTAAATAAAAGAGGGAATGTTGCTCTTCCGTCACGTGTGTAGGTACATGGGAAAAGCGATTGCCTTTTTGAAATTTAATATATATACACGCACACATATGATAAGTCAAGTTCTTGTTGGTTTTCAGTGATATATGTTCATCTGTAATTAAAAGTGTTTGGAAGGTGACAGATGAGACAGACAGGTAGACAGACAGACAAGTAGACAGACATAATCATATAGACCGACGGACAGATAGAAAATTAGCTGGACTGAAACATTTTCAAATATAGAGACATACAAGTAAACAGATACTCAATCAGACAAGCAGATAGACAGACACAGATCGTGACAAACAAACAAACAGGCAGAGACAACGACATGCATACAAACACAAAGACAAAACGACAAAACAAAAACAAAATGGCAACGCATGAAACAATGAATTCAAAATACAATGTAATAAAGGAAAAAAGGATGAATAAAAAGCATTTCACGCCTAAAATTACTGACCATTTTCAAATAATACACAAAAAGCATCAAAATTAAACTGTCAGATTAATGTAGTAATGAGAGTAAAGCACTAAAAGCTTCCTTGAAATTCCAATGCAGAAAGAAATGTGTAAGTTTGTCTATATATAAATAAATATACTACATATTTTATAAGAGTGTATAAATGTACTGCATGTTTTATAAGAGAAGTTTATATTTGGTGCAGTTGTGACCCCAGGTTTTTAGTTTGTCCTCAGCTCTTTAGTGCGTCCACCATTTTGCTTCGTTTACACAGTATTTACCAAAATTGCTTTAGAGTTTCCACCGAGTTTTACATTTAAGAGAATATCCTACATTTCACAACCTAACATTTGCAGCCATTCTCTCCATTTCATCATTCGACAATTACCCAAAAACTTTTAACAGAACACTGAACTATTTTCCCTCAGTATTAGAAACTCTCTTTACATATTTGACCTTATGAAAGAAACTCTCAAGACATAAGAACCTGCATATTTTCTCTCTTCCTATTCGCATTGTAGTAGAGAATGTTCAGTGGTACATCGACTGTAGAAATAATGTTAGCAAGTTCACTGTGTGGCTCACGAGATTTGCAAAAGGTTGAATTGACGTTATATGTATGCTTTTGTTTTGAAAATAAAAATGTTCTGTTTACGTATATAGTTTTACGAAATAAAGCAATGAATGCATGTAAAATATGTTGGAGACAATGTATGAAACGCATCAGAAGCGAAGGCAGCACTTGTGGCACCAACGCAGATGAGGAATTCCCGGTATTGCAGCCTAACGCAGAGATTTAAAAATGGCGCGCTGATCCCTTTAAATGATTTCGTTATGTTTCTTGGTTGAATTAAGGTTGTTTGGGCACAGAAAAAAAGATCGATATTTTTCTAACGCCTGGAAGTATCCTATATGTAAACTTACGTGACACATTGTGTTAACTGTTAGCGCTTGCATTACTCTTACATATTATTTTCTCTTTCCGTCGCAGTGCAATAGATCATTTCCAGTGGCTCGTTAATAATTCCTTTCACTATTAGAATCTGCTTCGTATTCACTTTTCTACAATTGTTACAATCTTATAGTTACTTCAATACACTTAGATCTTACACTTCTTGCATTACAGTTACATACTTTTCCTCTATTCTTCGCAATGCGGCAGAAAATTTCCAGTGACACATCATTATAAGAATTTGCTTTGTATTTAACCTCAGAACTATTACGATCTCACAGTTACTTCCAGTCCACTTAGATCGTACACTTTATCTTTCGCAATGCAGTGGCGGAGTTTCACTGGACCACGAAGCTAACTAGAAACATTAAACTCTCTCCACGATCATTCCCAAGAGTAGTAATGCAGTAACTTTGCAGCGGATCCTTTTTAAGAGTATCCACGCCTCCTTTAACAGTATCCAACCCTTTAGCCCTCACACCCGAGCATTTTAACACGAAATAGAGGAGGAGGAATGTACGTAATTTCTGTTTATACGCAGTTATATCCGGATTCCTCTCCCGCGGCGGATGTCCTCACGTAGTTGCCGAGATTTAGAGCCAGAGAGAAGATAAACTGTGATGGGTGTGTTTCGGAGGTAGGTTTGGGGGCGTGAGGGCGTCAGGGGCCAGGGAGGGTGTGAAGGGTGAGTCCCAAGGGTGCGTGGGCGTGTTGGAGTAGTGGTGGTGGAGTGTATAAGTTTGATGTATGTTGTGCTGTGAGGAAGGGTCATGTTTGCAAGTGTGTTGTGTTTTTGGGGGTTCATCTCTGTGGTTACTTTTTCTTCTTTTCTTCCTCTTCTCTCTGTTCTCTCCTTTTATTCTGTGTTTCTCTGTATTTTCCTCACCTTCTCTGTCTCTCTGTTTCTCTTTGTCTGCCAGTCTCTTTCAGCTTCTCTGTCTCTGTCTTTTGTTTGTCTTGTTTGTCTGTGTCTCTCGGTCGTTCAGTCTCTCTCTCTCTCTCTCTCTCTCTCTCTCTCTCTCTCTCTCTCTCTCTCTCTCTCTCTCTCTCTCTCTCTCTCTCTCTCTCTCTCTCTCTCTCTCTCTCTCTCTCTCTCTCTCTCTCTCTCTCTCTCCCCAATTATTACCCTATCAGGAAATCATACAACTCTTCCTACCCACGTCGAGCCCAGGGGAGGTGGGAATGGAATGGAACAGGGCTGGAATGGGAACAGTGATGAGGATGGGAATGAGATCCAGCAAACACCCTCCTGTTCCGTAAAAAAGCATCATAGAGAGAATTCGAAGGTTTATTGTTTTATATCGACATTTGAAGAGCAAAATATTTCATACAACGTCAGGTGTATTTATATTTTCCCCCTATTTTAATGCATACTGTTGCCTCTTTTATGATTTTGTACGTAAAGTGAGGTGAATGTGCGACGGGGTGTATCTGTATGTCTTTATGTATGTGTGTATGTACGTATGCGTGAGTGTGTAATGGAATTCTATCGGAATCGTGCATGTTTCGCTGTAAGGGAATCAAATACCGAAATGTTTTGCGGGGGAATGTTGAAGTAATTGAATTGAACGCTTTTTCTATTATTATTTTTTTTCGCGTGCTGTTCTGAGTAATGTTATAACGTGACGTGCGGTGCTACAGGCCGCGTGCTGCTGTCCGTCATTCATTACAGGTTAACGAAGGAATCTCTCAGGTATTAATGAGGAGAGGCGGAGAGAAGGTAAATTGGGAAGTGTTTAATTGAATAGCGTAGGGAAATACCAACTCATCTTCCAACTGTTCACGTTTTATAAGATCTGTGTTAACTTTTTTATGATTAGATAATGGAAATAATGATGGTGTTGATGGTGACAGTAATATTGGTGATAATATCGATGATTTCGCTCTGAGAATGGACATTTTTCATCCCTTCAATACCATGACGCATTTTCATATTCCCTCTGCTTAATATTTGGTGATTTCATACAATTTCAGAAATTTATGTGAGGATTAAAATAGTGAAGACTCTGACCAATAATCTTTTGACCTCCATAGACTGTTTCTAATGTAAATAAAATAGTCTAATCATACCCAAAGGTCATAATAAAAAAGCGTCCCAGCACTGAATGAGTTAATATTTCAGAACTAAACATAATTTCTTTCATTCACGTGCAACTTTCGGAATATTCACCTTAGTAATAAAGCCTCTAGCCATTTAGAAAATTAATGTATTCTCTCTTTTGTTAAGTGCGTCTGGGCAAAGAATTCTTTATACCACACTTAAAACATTGACAAATAACAACAATGACAAGGAAAGGAAGTATAGAAATAAAACTAAACAACAGAAACACAGACAAAAGAATGAATAAACCATACTTACAAAATATCATAACTAAAACACGTGAATAGTTACGAAACATCCGCTGTATGAACCCTCTCAAAGTAGTGAAGAGAGCGGGGAGGAGAGGCGGCAGTGGGGAGCAAGGTAGGAGAGGAGTAAGGAGTGGAGGGGTCTAATCTGTGGAGGAATTAGTGGAAGTACTGTGGTAATGCAAGGCGAGGAGTAGGCAGGCAGAAGAGAGCCGAGGCGGATGGCGAGTTGAGAAGGTAATGCTAGACTGAGGCTGGTGAGGCTGGAAAGGAAGAGTGTGATGCAGGTGGGTGTGGAGGGAAGGATGTGAGGAATGTTCAATAATACATGGCCTCTATATTATGGAGAGAGAAAGATAGACAGACAGACAGACAGACAGACAGACAAAGACAAAGGCTGGTATTCCTAAACGCTTTGGATTCTCATTAAAACAACCTTCAAAGGCCACACGGTTAATTAATCAGGTTCATATGGTACTTTTTTTCTCGCCATCGGTGCAGAATACTTGCTGAAGTGCTAGAATCAGTGAAACCCCTTGGAGACCATAGTAACTCCCACTGTAGCCTGTAGAAAATAATGGAGACGGATGGTGAGAGATAAAGTAAATAATATAAAAACTTGAAAAAATGGGGTAAGTTTCAAGAAGCTATCAGGCGTAGAGGAGGCCATCCCATTATCAAACTCACCTATTTATTTCCACCTATCACGCACATCCATAAATCATTCTAATCTCACAAAGCTCTCTAATGACTCAGCACTCAGGAACAGCAAGGTGATTTACTGACATACTTAGGGATTTGAAACTCATACACCTTCCCTCAACCATCGACTGTCACCTCCTTCAGAGTGCATTAGCGTGTATTAGTGTACTGCGTTAGGAATTTGGAGAACACACACCTTCCCTTAGCCCTCGAGTGTCACCTCCCTCACAGTACATTAGCGTGTATTAGGGTACTGCGTTAAGACATAAATTTCTGGAGGGGGACGATCGATTCCTTCACGTCATAAAGAACCCTTCGGTATATCGCCTCGCCTTGAAAACACTCCCCGTCGTTGAGGTCCGTTTCATCATTTTTCATTCCTCCGTCCGTCGTCCGTATTAAGCCGAATCGCTATCAAATTTACTACAAATCTTAGGGGTTTAGATCCAGAAATTACCGTTCGGGGAGGAGAGGACAAAGGGATCAAAGGGAACGCGAACGGAAACAGAATCGTATATTGCAATGGTAGCGGTTATGGTGGATCTGGTAGTGGGTGGTTGTGGTGGTGGTGGTCTGGTGTGCATAGTTGTGAATCTGCAGCTGGGCCGGAGTTGTTGGGTTCGATTCCACGCTCCATCACTTCCAAAAATGTGATTCGGAGAGTGATTTGAAACAGAAGCGGCCTTGCCCAATACTCTGCACGCCCAGGCTCCGGTGTGGTCTTGGCGCGGCCTTTAGGATATCGTAGTGCACCACAAGAATAGGAAACATGCGAATTATGTTTTCGTACCAGGCCTTTTTTCCCTTCTCTCTGGGAATTGTAAGAAAGTATTTGTGTGTTTTTGGGGGTGTTCTAATAGGAGAGCTAGTTTTATTTTTTACCTGTACTTTATTTTTTTTATCTTCTCGTTTGTGCAGAAAGTATCTATCTTTTTTTTAATAGACATGTATGAAAGGGTTGTGTACTTGCATGCATCTCTTTGTCTTAGGAGCAGAAAGGTAAGAATTTGTATATTTATGTTTTTTTCCTAGACTTGACTCCTTTTTACCACAACTTTATCTTTTATTAAGCAGAGAATAGTACATAATTTTTTTTCTTTTCTATTCGTAACAAAATAGTAGAAAATTACCTGTCGTATAACTTGGCAGAGTAAAACCAAAGTCCGGAAAATGTGTCCCCGTCATTTTGTTCCAGTAAGAGAAGAAAATACAAAAGAATCTCCGTAATATCTTCCTTGCTAAGAAAGAGAAAGTAGATAGCCATGTACTTAATTCATTATTTATTCCTTGTCGCAAATTTAATTCTTAAAAGACTAAAGAAATAAGAAAAGGAAAGGACGAAGAAGACGTTTCTTGAATCAATAGCAAGAAGAAAAAAAACTCCGTAAAAATGAGAAAATAAATAGTAATGTCTTTAATTTCTTATCCATTTCTAATCTCTATTTCTTGTAAGAGTGAAGTAAAATCAGATGTATCACGAATCGATAACGTACATATCTCAAGTCACAGGGAGTCACAGCACGCCTTGCCCTCCTTCATCTTGGTCCATGGCGCCTTAGTTACATAGGAAGAGGCAGGAAGGGCGTGGCGAGTCCTTAGTGGGGCGGGGAGTCAGAAAAATTGCGACGCTGACAAAACTTTTACGTGAGAGGAGAAAGAGGAGGGTGCACTAAATAATTTTCAGCATTTTTTACACCACACACCCGCGGCAGTTTACATGAAAAAATAATATTGTTTTTTCTTTATTAATCGTGCTTCGGGGGATGAAACATGGAAGGGATTCAGTATTTTATTATTTTCACCGAGGAGGCAGTCAATATGAGGAGGGTTACTTCCACAACCTTGGTAATTTATTCTTAATCAATTCATAGATGAGGGAAATTATTCATGACGGTAATCGACGAGTATTTTATTGGCCGGAAAGAGAGAGAGAGAGAGAGAGAGAGAGAGAGAGAGAGAGAGAGAGAGAGAGAGAGTGAGTTTGGATAAAATTTGGGATATATACGACGATGGCGTGGCGTGGCTTGGCGTGGCTTGAGATGGCGTGGGGTGGCGTGGCGTGGATGGCGTGGCGTGGTGTTGAGTGGCGTGGCGTGAAATGTGTCGATTTGAGGTGGAAGTCACTCCGCTGAAAATGAGAACTGAGGGACAAGGACTGGTCAGGTTTGTGTGTGTGTGTGTGTGTGTGTGTGTGTGTGTGTGTGTCGTGTGTCGTGTCTGTCTCGTGTCAAGTGTGGCAGGTGTGTCAGGTGTGTGGTGTGCCAGGTACCTCCTCGTATCGACCTGACATCACCTGGCGCAGTTAAGAAAAAATAAAAGAAAGGGGGAAAAAAACTACCTGCCACTCAGAACCTAAATCGAAGTGGATGTTTTTTTTTTTTTTTTTTTTTTCGTTCAAAGAATTACGTCGATTTACAAACAGCTACGTATTAAAGTAGAAAAGAAAATACGATAAAGATAGAAACAAATCTATCAACGAACAGTAAAATGAGAAAGAAAATAAGAAAATCAAAACAATACAATGGAAAGAAAATAAAATAAATGAAAATAAAATGAGGAGGAAATGCAAAAAATACTAACAAGAAAAATGAGATAAATAAGAAAATTAAAACAGTACAAGGAAAAAAATAAATGAAAATGAATAAATAAAAATCCTAAAATCCTTGAATCCATTGATAAACTGAGAATCTTTACACAAATTCCTCCTTTAGTCAGATTCATTAACATCACTCTAATGACACTGCCTTCACCAGCGTCATTAGTGTTACGCGTTGTTAGTGTATTCAAAACGCCATTATATTAACGCATGATGGAGCCGTGTAGAGAATGACCCCAATGATAAAGCCTGCCATTACGAACTAACCACCCTGAACTACCCTTAATAGCGTATCACTCTCTACTATATTAAAAGCACTTAGGAAGAAAAGCGTTGAATTACACGCATCATGTTTAGGTGTGTGTGGTTGAGTAAAGTGTTATGTACGTATGTGTGTGTGTACGTGTGTGTGTGTGTCCGTAGTTCTTAGAGTCAGGAGTATGAGTAGTGTGTAGCAGCAGAAGTAGCAGTAGCAGGAGTAGTAGCGTTTATGTAGGAAAGCATTAAATTGCATGTATCTTTTTTTTGTATAAAGTGTTATTTTTTGTACGTGTGTATGTGTGTACGTGCGTGTGTCCGTAGTTCATGGGTCAGGAATATGAGTTGTGTGTAGCAGCAGAAGTAGCAGGAGGAGAAGTAGCGTTTAGGAAGAAAAGCGTTGCATTACACATCTTTTTTGGGGTTAGGTGTCATTTTTGTACTTGTGTGTATGTGTGTACTTGTGTGTGTGTGTGTGTGTGTGTGTGTGTGTGTGTGTGTGTGTGTGTGTGTGTGTGTGTGTGTGTGTGTGTGTGTGTGTGTGTGTCCGTAGGTCATGGGTCAGGAATATGAGTAGTGTGTAGCAGCAGGAGGAGGAGGAGTAGCAGGACTAAGGCGCACTGAGTAGGATTCTGCTGCAGAGTGTGGAGACCAGTACGGGAATTGTCTCATAAACTTTTGTGTAATAGTAGTGTGTGTGTGTGTGTGTCCGCGTGCGTGTGCGTGGGGTTGGGGGGGTTGGGGTGGATGGTGGGTGGGGAGAGTGCTTGTGCGTGTGTTGAATGTGCGTGCGTTCGTCTCTTTATCGACACTCTGCCTCAATGTATCGTCCACGCGAGGCTGGATGCGATAAGGTGCGTGATAAGCAAGAGTTACACCTTCAGCCTGGCGATCCAAGGTAGGAAGATCCAGCCTCCTCCTCCTCCTCCTCCTCCTCCTCCACCACCTCCTCCTCCCTCTTCATCATCGAATTTTCTCGTTTATCTTCGCTCTTTTATCTTTATTTATCATCTATTGGCTTATTAACTTGGGTTATTTATCTACGGTTTGCTGCTGGTGGTGCCGTGCGATGTTTCATGTTTAAGCCCCGAGCCTTCCTGAGTTATAAGATTGCTTCCCGTTCGTGTTGTTGTTTTATGTTGTTATCTATACGAGTATGCATCTCTCTTTGTGTCTGCGCGCTTCTATCAATATATCTAGGCCTGTTATTTTATTCCTCTCTATCTATTTTTATGCTTCAATCTATCTTTTTTTTCCTATTCCAGTATTCGATCTTTTATAATCCACTTCTTTATCTTTTTTTTTCGTGTATAAGTTTGTGCATTTATCTACTTTTCTTTATCTACTTTTTTTATACATACCGATCTGTCCATTCATCCTTTCAGACAATTTGCACTGATCTAATTATCCATGTCTACTTTTTGTTCGTCTTTCTAATTACCTGTATGATCGTTTTCTCATCTATCCTCCCCTGCCAAATTGTCTCCATATACCTGTTTCCATAATTGCGTACCTGTACATCCATCGGTGTGCCTGTCTACCTGCCATTTTACCTGCTATTCCCCCAACCATCTGCTTTTATTCACCATCTTTTCAAAAATTCTGTTCCTCCATATCCGTGTTCTCTCAGCTTGCTGGTTTAATAAATTTGAGAAACCAGTGGCTGGCTTGTCATTCTTTTACAATTCTTTCCCTTATGTTCCTGTTTCTGTTTAGTAAAAGCGTATATTTTCTCTTTCCTTGTCATCTACATTTCTAAAACGAAACTAACATATGAAGAGTACGGAATAATGTATGGTTTTCTAGTGCATTTGTCTTCTTACTCCTTTTCTCTCACTTTTCATCCATTCTTTTCTTATGTTTATCTAATTTTCAGTTTCTCAGTGACCTCTGGAAGTTTTTTTGTGAGTGACTTCTTTTTCTCTCTCTCTTTTCTAACTTTGTCTTTCTTTCCAATTTCTCTTTTTCAATTTTGTGAAGGTTTGTTCGGAGGCAGCGGATGTGGAGGAAGGGGAAGGTCCGAGAGAGCGTGGAGAGTGTGAGAGGGGGTGAGTGCAAGGGGAAAGGGAGTAGGGAGGAGGAGAAGGAGGAGAAAGAGGAGGAGGGAAGGGAATAAAGGGACAGGAATAGAGGAAATTCAAACCTTGCTCGACACATGTGACACGCAATACTATATGTCCCCCGAAACACACACACACACACACACACACACACACACACACACACACACACACACACACACACACACACACACACACACACACACACACACACACACACTTCACAAACAGCCTTAACGGCGTGGAAACTTGCGCCATTGTTCATTGACTTGGAGACTTGATAGAATGAAGCACTTCGTCAGGCAACACATCCTGAAGTTTAAAGTTACCTGGTGAGAAATTACCAGAGTCGTGAGTGATTTGTCTGTTGGTAAAGTGACGCACCGGATTACGTGAACTGCGAGGAATGTAAAGGAAGGACAAATTGCCGCTCTTCTATTAGTCGTTGCGAAGTTAAGGGGTTTTGTTGAACTGTAGTAAGGGAAGAAAGCTGAGAAAAATAGGGAATCGGGAAAGTAGAAAAGGAAAAAATTATAGCTTATCTATTAGTATTTGCAAGATTAAGGACTTTTTATTGTGGTAAGGAAGAAAAGGAAAAATAAGGAATGATGAAAGAAAAAAAGGACAAATTACAACTTATATATTAGTCCTTTGCAAGATTAGGGTTTTTTTAAATTGTGGTAAGGAAGAAAAGGGAGAAAATAAGGAATAATGAAAGAAAAAAAGGGCAAATTATGACTTATCTTTTAGTCCTTCCAAGTGTTATTTTTTTAGTTGTGGCAAGAAAGACAAAGGAAAAAATAAGAATAAGGAAAGAAAAAAAGGAGAAATTACAACTTACCTCATATTCCTTGCTAAGTTAAGTAGTTTATTGAAAAGGAAAAAAAAAATCATGGATGAGGAAAAAATGAAAGGACAAATCATAGCCTATATATTAGTCCTTGCAAGATTAAGTGGTTTTTAATTATGGTAAGGGAAGAAAAGGGAGACAAAAAATAGGTGTGGGGAAAGAAAACGAAATTACATCTTTTTTTTTAATTGTGGGAAGAAAAGGAAAAAAATAATGGGTGAGAAAAGATAGGAAAACATAAGGAATGAGGAAAGAAAGGAAGAAGGAGAAATTACAGCTTATTTATAGTCCTTGCAAGATTAAGCTTTTTTTTTATTATGCGAAGGAAAGAAAAAGAAAAGTTATGGATGAGAAAAAAATAGGAAATATTTTATCCATTTATTGCTTTCATATGATTTGTTGGTATATTGAACAATGAAAAATCTAAAGAAAAGAAAAAAAAAAGACTAAAGGAAAAAGGAAAATTCTTAGTTCTTGCAAGTTGTGAGCGATGCATTTCCATTTGTCATCTAAACGAAGAAAATAAAAGAGAATTAAGAGAAGAGGACAATCTGAGTGCAGGTGTAGGAAGGATTGAATTAACTAAGAGGAAAGGAAAAAAAGAGGAATAAGGAAAACTGAATACTGGTTTAGGAGTGTTTTAATTAACTAAGAAAGAGGAGGGAGATATGGATGAACGAAACAAGAAATGAATACTAGTTTGAGAATGTTTTAATGAACACACACACACACACACACACACACACACACACACACACACAGTAGATAGTCACTAATTATACACTTGCTTTGTCTTAATCGTTCCACACTCTCTGGTTTTGTATTGCGGATTTAACACACGCTCACGCTCAATGCTCGCTAAACACTTGAACGCTTCAGGCTTCCAATTGTTTTCGCCATCGTGTTGCATTAGTAAGACGAAATTATACATTATACACATCAAGAGGCAAGGTTACATGTCATTAACCCCTTTAGTACCATGACGCGTTTTCATATTTATTCTGCTTATTATTTGGTGATTTTATACAGCTTCAGAAACTTGTATAGGAGTTAAAATAGTGAAGACTTTGTCCATTAATCTTCTGTTCTCCATACACAGTTCATAATGTAAATAAAATCGTCTAATCGTACCCAAAACTCATGGTAAAAATGCTTCCCAATGATGGAGTTAAGTATATCAATTTGTCTACTATTTAAGGCATAAACTTTACAAATGTAAGTACAATTAAAACTTTTCATATTTAAAGTTATCATTGTACTAAATCATCTACTGTATTAAGATGTGAGCAATATATGATAGTAGTAGTAGTAGTAGTAGAAGTTGTGGTATTTCATATTCATTAACTCTATAAATGCAATTACTGTATGAAGTTACCAATTTATTTAGTCACAAACTACATGAAGTGAATTTTATGAAGTCATCAACTACATCTGTCATTTTCATAAGTCAGACAAAGACAGGTGCACAAAACTCATCAACTTTATAACGTTATTAATTAACAGTATATCAGGTTCACGAAATAGACTCGCCATGATTTTCAGGATGAGGGAAAAACACTGAAGTCAAAAAAATAATCTTCGTGGAAGGTGAAACATTTTGAAGAGTAAAAATGTCAACAGTATTAAGTAAAAGAGTTAAGATATTAAAAAAAAAAAAAAGTTGAGGAAAAATCGACGCAGGAGATGTGGTTGGGAATGAAATATTTAGAAGAATAGAAAAAGAGAAAACAGCTAAAAGTGGAAAGTTTGGGAAAGAGAAGTGGGGATGAAAAGACGTAACTGAAAAGAGAAGATCAAGTTTAATATTACAAGAAGGAAGAATAGAAAATGAACCAGCTGATAAAAGAGAAAATATTACTAAAGAAAACAAAAGGAATATTGGAAAAATGAACAGTGAATACACACATGAGACTGAAAATAGAAAGAGAAATGAAATACAAGAAAAAAATGTGAACAAAAACCACAATAACAGAACGAATATATATATGAAAGACACGAAAAAAAATACGAAAGTAAAAAAAAAGCCGAAAGCTACGGAGGAAACAAAGGCGAAAAAAAAATTGTCCAACGAAAATCAACCACAAAAAAAGAAAAATATGAAACAAAGAGCAAAAAAAAAGAAAATTGAAAAAGTCGAAACAAAATTAATCCCCTAAAAAAAGAAACTAAAAAAAAAAAGCGAAAAAATAATAAGTCGAACGAAAATCAACCTAAAAAAATATAAAAAAAATAAAAAAAACTGGAAAGTCGAAAGAAAATTAACTCCCACAAAAAAGGGAAACGAAAAAAAAGCAGGAAAAAAATTGCAGAAATGGAAGAGAGGAAAAGAAAAATCGGGTTAAACAGGAAGTCCCACATTTTGGAAAACTCTACAGCCGGTGATGCCAAAAATGAGCAAATGTTTTACAGCCAAATTTTGTTCCCAGCTCAAAACGTTATCGGCACGAGGCAATATCCCTGTCCTGATCCCCACCCCCCCGGTCCACCCCTATATCTCCCTCCTCCCCTTCCTCTCATCTTTTCTCCTCCTATTCCCTTCCTCTTACTGTCATTCTCCTTCTCCTATATTTCCTCTCTCACTCCCTACCTCCTATTATTATTTTTCTCCTTCCTCCTCCCTCATTGCTCTTCTTTTTTATTCCCTTTTCCTTACTGGTATTTTCTTCTTCCTCCTCCTCCTCCTCCTCCTCCTCACCATTATATTTTTTTCTCCTTTCTCTTCCGTCATTCCTCTTCTCTTTATTCCCTTTCCCTTGCTGATATTTTCTTCCTCTTCTCCTCCTCCTCCTCCTCCTCCTCCTCTTCCATTCTTCTATTCATGTCCATCCGTTTTTTTTTTTTTTTTTACATTTTCACCATGTCTCTTTCCTTCCATATATCTCTCTTGCTCCCTCTCATCCTGTCTCCTTCTTTCCCCTTTATCTCCACTTTCCTACTCCTATTTTACCTTCCTCCCCTCCTGTCATTCTCCCCTTCTTCCCCTTTTCCTTTCCCTTTATCTTTTTATCCCTTTTATTTCACTTTATATTCTTCTTTATCCATGTTTTCTCTTTTTTGTCTATTTCTTTTATCTTCTTGTTTCTCTTTTTCTTCTTTTTTGTTATTCTTTTCTTTATTCCTTCCCATTTTGTTTTTTTTTCTATTTCTTCCCTTTTTTTCTCTCTTTTACCTGTTACTTTGTTGTTCTCTTCTTTTTCTTCATTTCTCCCTTCATTCTCTTTTCGTTCTTGTCTCCTTTGTCTCTATTATCATTCTCTTCTTCTTTATTCATCCTTCGTTTTCATTCCTGTTTTTTTCTCTTCTTTTTTCTCTCTCTCTCTCTCTCTCTCTCTCTCTCTCTCTCTCTCTCTCTCTCTCTCTCTCTCTCTCTCTCTCTCTCTCTCTCTCTCTCTCTCTCTCTCTCTCTCTCTCTCTCTCTCTCTCTCTCTCTCTCTCTCTCTCTCTCTCTCTCTCTCTCTCTCTCTCTCTCTCTCTCTCTCTCTCTCTCTCTCTCTCTCTCTCTCTCGTTCTCGCCCCTGTCTATCATCCTGTCATCCACGTCCTCATCTCTCTTCTTCTTCTTCTTCTTCTTCTTCTTCTTCTTCTTCTTCTTCTTCTTCTTCTTCTTGTTTTTCTTGTTCTTGTTCTTGTTCTTATTGTTGTTGCTGTTGTTGTTGTTGTTGTTGTTGTCCTTGTTTTTGTTCTTCTTGTTCTTGTTCTTGTTCTTCTTCTTCTTCTTCTTCATCTTCTTCTTCCTCCTCCTCCTCCTCACTATCTTCCTCCCTTTTCTTTTGCGTCATTTTCCTCTGATATTCTCTCTCCTCTCACAATCTTTCTCTTCCCCCCACCTTTCCAAATCCCTTTTCCAGTATCTTTATCTCCCTCTCCTCCCTTCCTACCTGTCCCCTCTTTATCTTTCTCCTCCTCCTCCTCGTCCCTTCCTCTGTCCCTCCAATCTCTCGCTTCCCTCCCTCTCTCTTTCCCTCCTTCCCTCCATGTCCTTCCCTCCATGTGACAACTAGCGTGCAAACTGACAATCGCGTGAGTGTGAGAGAGCAGGAGGAAGAGCGTGACGTGGGGAGAGGTGAGAGAGTGAGAGTGAGAGAGAGAGAGAGAGGGAGAGGCAGGGAAGGAAAGAGGAACTGAGGAAGCAGGAGGGAAAAAGGAGAATTTTAACGAGAGGAAAAGAGGGAGAGCAGCAGGGAGGAAGCGAAGCATAAAGGAAGAATGAAGAAATTTCGAAAGATAAGTAGGTTAGAAGGAAGGGAAGATGTGAAGAAGGAAATAGAGAAAAAGCGAAGGGATGGAAAAATATTGCTTTTTTTTTTCCTCTCTCCTTGTCTCTTATTTTCTGAGAATCAAGACGTTAGCTGGAAGAGAAGGATAGTTTACCCCTTTTTATTTTGTGAACGTTTTCTATTTGATGTCAAAAAGTAATCACCTGGTAAATATTTTTCACAACTTCTCCCGGAAAATCAAAGGATGGTTTTTTAGTAACTCAGTCCCCATTATCAACTTTATAACTCTTTTTTTTTTTCTTCTGACACATATTTTTCTCTCGTCAGCTTTTAAATTCCCGTTATTGAGGTTAAGAAGAGAGATATTTTTTTAGACTTGATCATAAAAGAATATTAATACGTGGAGGACTCATGTTTTATTCATTGGTGACTGTCTGAATACAATTTTGGGTAGATAAACTTTGATCCTCTTAAGGTAATGCCACTTACCTTCAGGACTGTAAAGAATTCCATCTCTTCCTTGTGTTTATTATCATTCGTTACTCTGACAGTGTTTCTAATATTTCTTCTGTTTTTTCTCCTTGTTCTTCTTTTACTTCATCTCCCCATGTCTTTCTACTCTCATTCTATTCTGTTTTTTCTTCTCTTTGAATCATTCCATCTCTTCCCTGTGTTTGTTATCATTCGTTACTCTGGCAGTGTTTCTAATGTTTTTTCTGTTTTTCTTTCCCCTGTTTCTCTTTTATCTCTTTCTATTCTCATTGTGTTCCTTCTGTTTTTCTTCACTTGCTGTAAATAATTCCATTTTTTGCTGTGTTTGTTATCATTCGTTACTCTGGCAGTGTTTTCTAATGCTAATGCTTCTATTCTTCTTTCCCCTATTCCTCTTTATCCTCTTCTTATTTCTTCTTACACCTCCTTCAGTTCCTTCTGTTTTTCTTTTCTTTCTGTAAATAATCCCATTTCTTTGCTGTTTTAGTTTTCATTTGCTACTCTGGCAGTGTTTTTAATGCTAATGCTTCTATTATTCTTTTCCCGTGTTCATCTTTTTCCTCTTCTCACTCTTACTTTCTACTCTCATTCTGTTGCTTATGTTATTCTTTTCTTCTCTCTCTCTTTTTCTCTCTCAACTCCATTTTTATTGTTATTCTTCTTCTAACTGTTCTTTTATGTTTTCTTTTTTTTTATCCTACTCCTGTTCTGTGCTCTTTTTTATTTTCCTCCTATCGCTGTTTGTTCTCCCTCTCATGTTTCTTTCCTCGTCCTACTCCTATTTTTTTTTCTTATTCCTCCATCTCCTCCTTCTCGTTCTTTTCTTTTTTTTTCTTTGATCTTGTTCTAGTTCTTGTTCCCCCTCCTCCTTCTCCTCCTCCTCCACCAGCATCCATTCCAACAGTAAACTCTTTTTCTCTCCTTCCTTCCTTCTTTTCCTCCTCCTCCACATCCTCCACCTCCTTTTCTCCACTCTATCCACCGTTATACTCTTCCTTTGCCTTTTCCTCCTCCTCCTCCTCCTCCTCCTCCATCCTTACCAACAGTAAACTCTTCTTCCTTCACCTGCCTCGCCTCCACCACCACCACCACGACCACTACCTCACCACCACCACCACCACCACCACCACCACCACAGTCTTCCTCAAGCCTTCTACCTTTTCCAGGCTGTCCTCCCTAAAGGTGGCAGGTGCTTCCAGGGGTTTCCTTATCACCTGCGTCGTTCAGCGTGTGAAACAACTTTAGGGTGATAATACGAGATACATTAAAGGCAGATGCGGGTAGAAGAGAGAGAAATAAGAGAATATTAGGGTGTTAGGAATGAAAAGAGAGAGAGAGAGAGAGAGAGAGAGAGAGAGAGAGAGAGAAAGTGAGAGAACTAAGAGAATATCAGGTGTTAGAAATGAAGAGAGATTGCAAAAAAGAAAGTGCAAGAGAAAGGGAGAAAAATAAGAGAATATTAGGGTGTTAGAAAGGAAGAGATACCAAAAACGAAAGTGAAAAGAAAGATAGAGAATATTAGTGTTAGAAATTACGAGAGAGAGACAGCGAAAAGAAAATAGAAAAAGGAAGAGAAATAAGAGAAAATCAGGTGTTAGAATTGAAGAGAGAGAGAGAGAGAGAGAGAGAGAGAGAGAGAGAGAGAGAGAGAGAGAGAGAGAGAGAGAGAGAGAGAGAGAGAGAGCAAAAAGAAAGGGAGTATCATGTCGTCTAGTAACTACTCTGGTCGGATTTTGAAATAGAAAGTCTTGTAAAAAAAGGATATATGGAAAAATTGACTCCAGACATCATCGCATCAGGGTTTATCTTACGCACTCTGACTGGATCTGGAAACCGCCCATGGGTGAAAAATAATGAATAAATGAATAAGTAAGCGACGGCAGGTCAGTGAAATGGGCAAAATTTGGAAAGTTCAGCCACGCGTCGGGAAGTGAGTGATAAACCAGAGCATTGAGTCAACAGATCACTGGCCCGACTATTGTTATCAGGCACACACACACCGCCACCACCACCATCACCTCAACCACCACCACCACCTCTCCCTTTGTCCCTTTGTCCCCTCTACCATTTACCTATGCTCTTTCCTCTTTCTCGTTTCCCTTTCCTTCCCTATCTTGTTGATTTTCACGTCTAACAAACACCATCTTTTGTTCCTTCCTCCCTTTGTCTCTTTGTACCCTCCCCTTACAATCTTCCTCCCCCTTCACTCAAATCACTCCCTTCTCCTCACTTTGTCCCTTTTACTCTTCCCCTTTCCTTCTCTTTCTTGTTGATTTTCCAAACAAACATCTTTATTGTTCCATTTGTCACTTCGTTTTCTCTTTTCCCTTTATTTTTTCCCTTTGTTTTGTACTTTTTACTCTTCCACTTTCCTTTCTAATGATAACTATCTAACAAACACTATTTTTTCTTCTTTCTTTCCCTTTAACCCTGTCTAACCCTTTTCATAACCCTTCTCCCTTTAGCTTTGATCGCCTTTCTATTCCTATATGTTCTTTGTTCATACCTATAAACGATTCCCTTCATCTGTTGTTTCCATTATCGTTCCTGTCACTGTCAGGTACACCCTCGTCCCTTTCACTGTCAGGTACATCTCTCCCATTATTTCATCCTTTTCTAGTAAGCCTATACTTATGTCTTCTAATCCTTCCTTCATTTATAGTTTGTGCCATTTTCAGTAATTGTTTTATTTATTTTCAAATGTATATTTACTTTAAGGGACAATAAACCTTTACTTACTTATGGATCTTTTTTTTTATTCTTCTGTAACCCTTTCCTTTCATCTACTCTTTCTTTTCACTGCCCTTTCATTCCCCTGTCATTCCCCTTTCACAATCTACTTATGGTCCCCAGTGATTTCTTTCTACCTTTCCCTCTCATCTACTCTCTTATTCTCTCTCTCTGTTTCTCCCTTTCCACCTCTTTTAGCTAGCCTTTACACTCTTCCTTTTATTTCCCCCTCACTTCTCTTTCTCTCCACAATCCCCTCTTTCCCCTCCTCGCCACTTGTACTAATCCCCTTGCAACCCTTTCTCCTCTTCCTCTTCCTCCTTCTTTCTTCCTCAATATCTTCTTCTTGTTCTTTTTCGCCTTTTCTTATATTCACATTTTCCTGAACTCCTCTTTAATTATTGTCCTCTTGTGGCACCTTTCTCTTTTTCCTTCTTTATTCATTTTCCTTCCTGTCTCCCATGTAACTTCTCTTTTCCTATTCTCTTTTATTGTTTTCCTAGTTTAGTTCTCAAGTCTTCCTTTCTTCCTTTTCAAATAATTTTCTTTAAAAGTTACATCTTCCCTTCTCTTCTCTCTCTCTCTCTCTCTCTCTCTCTCTCTCTCTCTCTCTCTCTCTCTCTCTCTCTCTCTCTCTCTCTCTCTCTCTCTCTCTCTCTCTCTCTCTCTCTCTCTCTATGTATTCCTCCCACGGGCCTTCATGTTCGTATTATTTTTCTCACCTCTCTCATCCAGCTTTCCATATTCGATTTTTTTCCTCTTTTTCCTCGAGCTCTTCCCTTCTCTCCTCTCACCTCACATGTTTTTAATCTGTTTTTATCTCTTTTTCCTTGATATTCTTCTTATTTTCCTCATTGGATCCACTTTCTATTATTTTCTACTTCCTCTCCTGTATTTTCCTTCTCTTACCTCATAAACTCCCTTTTCCTCCCTGATTCCGTGTCTTTTTTTTTTTTTTACCTCATCTTACTCAATGCTTCGTATTTCGGCTACTTTCACCCCTCTTTCCCTCCGTGTCTCCAGTTATTTCCTCCTACTCTCACCTCACTAACTCCCTGTTTCTCTCGCTCTCTCTACTTCCCTCCTCTTCTCTATATTCATTTCCTGCTGCTACTCTCGTCCTCACCTCACAATCACAAACTCCCTCCTTCTCTCACCTAGCTATCTTCCCCCATTTCCCTTGTTCCCCCCATCTATATCCGTCCCATTTTCCTCATTGCTTCCAGTTTCAGTACATCTCTCCTTCTCTCACCTCACAGACTTCCTTCCTGTGTCTCCTTTACAATGTTGTGGCTCTGGGGATTGCAGTGGCTGGTATCCCCGCTCTTTGATCTTGCTATCTAGAGGTTCAGAGTCAATAGGGACCGTCTCACGCCGACACGCAGCGACTAGGCTTGAGTTACCGCATTAGGCCGCTGGGCTTTATCTGTCCTGTGTTTGGGTGTGACGGGGCGAGGCAGAGTGAGCGGAACAGAAGCAAGGGAAAGATGGGAAAGGAGTAGCGTGATAGGTGGTGTGGGAGAGGATAAATGGAGGGAGTGGGTGATAGGAAAGCAATGGGTGGTGTTAGTGGGAATGGGAGAGTGTGAGGGAGTGAGAAGAGGGAGAGAGAGAGAGAGATGGTAGGTAAAGAGAGAGACAGGTGAGGGTAACAGGGAGCGTAAGATAGGGAGAGGATGGCGTCTACGAGGGGAAGTGAGGGTAGATGAAGGTAAAGTGAGCTCCAGGTGAGGTAACAGGGACAGCAAGGAGAGAGAGAGAGAGAGAGAGAGTAAGAGGGGAAAGGATGCTGCGTATAAGGAGAGAGGGTAAGGGGAATGAAAGAAATTAAGGGGAGGGGGATGTAAAGGAGTGTTAAAGGAAGGTAAATGAAAACGAGGGAAACGAGGGAGGCTGAGGGGAGCGAGTGAGGGGACGCGACACAGGGGTAAAAAAAAACTGCATACGCCTTTTTTTCTCTCTCTGGCTGGAATTAAAAGAATTTAGGTAAAAGTGTGCCAGAGAATCTTCAAAGTTTTCAGGAGGGTTTTAAAAATGGAGAGAGAGAGAGAGAGAGAGAGAGAGAGAGAGAGAGAGAGAGAGAGAGAGAGAGAGAGAATATACGTAGCAAAGGACAATCTCAATGTGAATTCAGACTATTAGAGATAAGGAATTATATTAAAACGATATTGTGGTGAAAGGAGAAGAAAATGAGGAAGAAAGGAGGACATATATTTCTTTGAGAGAGAGTAACAAGCGTGAAGATAGTGAGCGGGGAAGGAGAATAGAGAGAGAGAGAGAGAGAGAGAGAGAGAGAGAGAGAGAGAGAGAGAGAGAGAGAGAGAGAGAGAGAGAGAGAGAGAGAGAGGGAAAGAAAGAAAAAAAAATAGTGAAATATGAAATGAGACTGAAATATTTTACCTGAAAAAAAAAGAGAGAAAAATGGAAGCACGCGAGGAAATGAAAATAAAAAAAAGGAATAAATGTGAAGTACAGAAAAATGATAGGAAAGAAATGAAATAAATGAGGAAAGTGGAAGCTGAACTAAAAAATATATATATGTATTATCACTAATGAAAAAAAAAAGACACATAAACTGAAATAAAGGATACGGAGCGAAATAAACACAAGGAAAGGAAACAAAAAAGGAAAGCAAAATATTCTCCCCTGAAAAAATAGAAAAGATAATTACATAAAGCTAGGAAGAAGTAAGAGAGGGAGAGAAAAAAAGGAAGGAAAATGCTAATAGACAGGAGGAAGGGCTGGAGAGAAACGAGAAAAAGAGCAATAAGGAGAGAGAGAGAGAGAGAGAGAGAGAGAGAGAGAGAGAGAGAGAGAGAGATTAGCCTCCTAGCGTGAAGACAAGCAGAAGAGATAATATGTGTTGGTTAATGAAAACACGAAATTACAAAACATATTCCGGGTATTCCAGCTTTCATGAACCCAGATTAACCCATTCCAGCCCACCATTCCCATCCCCATAACACTGCCTGCCTGCTCTCTCTCTCTCTCTCTCTCTTACCCCTCCCCCTCCCCCTCTCCCTCCCCCTCACCCCCTCCTCCCGTGTCACGTATCCCTCTTATGAATTGTAGTATGGAATGCAGTTTCTTTTGAATTAAAATTGATACACATCTAAGAATTGACACTTGTGGAGGAAAGAAGCGTTATATTTACTCTATTTTTTCCCCTTTTTTAGCTATTTATTGTCTTTTTTTCTTAGTTACCTTACTTGTTTTGAATATGTGTGTGGGGTTATCTCAGTCTCATAGGGAACAACATATCTGCTGCTGTTTTTTTTTTTTTCCTCTCTCTTTCTCTCTTTCTCTTCTTTCTCTTCCTTCTCTTCCTTCTCCTCCATCACCGTATCATCTTCCTCCTCCAGGCGCGCAAAGTTCTCATTTTCTTCCTTCCTCTTGTCCTCATCCTTTACTTCCTCCTCCTTCTTATCTGCACTCTCTTCCTCCTCCTATTCTCAGTTCACTAGTGTTCTTTTAGTTCTTTTGTGTTATTCCTTCCTTCCTTCTTGCTCGTCCTTAATCTTCTCTCTCTCTTATCCATTCTTTGCTTCTTCTTTCTTTTTTTTCTGTTTTCTCTTTTGCTCTTTTCAGCCTTCGTTCTTTTTCCTAACTTCCTTCCTCTTCATCCTTCCTTCTTATCCACCTTCGTCCTCCTCCTCCTCCTCCTCCTCCTCCTCCTCCTCCTCCTCCTCCTCCTCCTCCTCCTCCTCCTCCTCCTCCTCCTTCATCTCACTTTTCCAATGTTCTTACTATCTTACCTCCTTGCTACATGAAGGAGGAGAAGGAGGAAGAGGGAGAAGAGAACGATGACAAAGAGGAGGAAGGAGAATAGGAGGAGGATTAGAATGATTGAGAGAAGGAGGAGAATAATGAACAGAAGGAGGAGGACGAAAGGGAAGAGGAGGAGGAAAGTGACAAGGAAGAGGAGGAGGAGCAGGAAGTAGAGAACAAGGAGCTGGAATATCACTTTCACAGAAGCAATACTACCACTACTCCTACCACCACTACTACTACTATTACCACTACCACCACCACTACTACCTTCCCCCCAAACGCCCCTAAATCACGGAAACCCGATAGCCATGGTGAAGGATAATACACGAAGCGGCCAGACCCATTACTTCCGAGGGACACCGAAGATTTGAGCCCAAGATTACGACGTGAGGAGTAAAACCATAAGCTGTGATGCGAAAGGGTGAGAGAAAAAAAAATAGGGTGTGTGGAGGGATGAGAAAATATTTTAAAATGTTATCTCTTTTCCAGAAGGTAAATCGTAAATCTTCAAGTGATGGAGGGAGGGAGGGAAGGAGGGTAGTTTGTGATTCTTGTTCTTGTTGTTGTTGTTCTTCTTCGGCGCCACCCTCTTCGTGTTTGCTTCTTGTTATGTTAGGTGTGTTTTAGTTTTATTTTCTCGTGTGTTTTTTTTTCATATATATATTTCATGTTTGTGTTTGTGAATTTACCTTTTTTTTTCGGTACAGAGTGGAAATCCGGAAATCTTTTTAAACTGCGTGTGAAATAGTGAAGTATAAATCATATGTTTTTGGATAGATAGATGTTGTGTGTGTGTGTGTGTGTGTGTGTGTGTGTGTGTGTGTGTGTGTGTGTGTGTGTGTGTGTGGCAAAAGAGAGAGAGATAGAGAGGAGGGAAAAGAGGTAAAAAAGCGAGGTCATGGCGTAACCTTGACTAGAGAAAATTTGATCACGTCTGTAAAACGAGATACCTGGCTGAGGGTCAGGTAAACACACACACACACACACACACACACACACACACACACACACACACACACACACACACACACACACACACACACACACAAGAGTGAAATGCCATGTTATCGATAATTTACTGTAAAATAAGTCTTGAAAACACCATAATTATAAGAAATCCCACTTGACACTACTACTACTACTACTACTACTACTACTACTACTACTACTACTACTACTACTACTGTTACTACTACTACTCTACCACTTCCACTACCACTACCACTACTGCTAACACCACCACCACCATCACCACCACCACCACCACTACTATTACTACTATCATTCCCACCATTTCCACTGCTACAATTTACCTAACGGGAGGTAAGACACACACCGGAGGACTTTGAGCCCAGCGAGGGAAGAATGACAACTAAGTCTTGATAGCAACTTACGTCAAATGACACGTGACTCTGAACTCAAGGGAAACTCGCAGGCAACTCCCGCTAAAACATCTGAGGTGGAAAGAAGAATAAAAAAAAATAGTTAAAGGGAACGAACGAAAATCACTGGGAAAAACGACGAAGGACGAAAGCGTGAAAGTGAACCAAACACTGCGAAAGAAAATGGAACAAGGGTTGAAAATGTTGCAAGTGAAATATGAGGGAAGGGAGCATGAAACCTCAAATTCAGGATAACAAAACAAACAAATAAAAACACGTTGCTGATTCAAACGAAGCCAAATTAAACGAAGCAAAAGAAAAGAAAAATAGGAACGCAAAAATGAAAACAGGTAGAGCGAAAAACATAATGAAAAACACAAGAGAAACATTAAAAACACGAAAACGGGAAGAAAAAAAACATGAGGAAAAATAGAATTGCCAAAAATATCAAATAATAACAAGATTGGAAACGAGAAACCAAAGACTTGCAGTGGGAAAAAGAACACCAGACGTGGAATAAAAAAGAAATGAAGGAGAAAGAAATACCAACAGACCAAGATAATTAGACGAAGTTGGATAATCACTTGTTGAAGGAAGGAAGATAAGAAAGAAATGAAGAAGTGAGACAAGGAAAAGAATAAAAAGGAAAAGTCTATTTCAACAAAAGGAAAGAAAAACGAGATAATGATGAGAGAGAGAAAAAAGAAAGAGAGAGAGAGAGAGAGAGAGAGAGAGAGAGAGAGAGAGAGAGAGAGAGAGAGAGAGCGGGGGAACCAAAGAACATACACACGCTCAGAATAACAGACAAAATATCAGATACCTAAAGATAAAAGATATTGAAGTAAAGAGAGACCAGCAGAATGTACCTTTTTATTCACTTTTTTTCTTTATTTTCCTTCTATTATTATTTTATTTCTTTGTCGAAGTGTAATAATTCCTTTCCAATCTCTCCCTCTATCTTTCTCGAAATGGAATCGTTATTTTTCTTTCCCTTTGTTCTTTTTTTTTTTTTACCTCGTATTTTTCACCGAAGCTCACGTTCCCTAACATTGCTCAGTATATCATGGTAGGTGATGTATAAATGTATAATACCGAGTTATTGCTTCGGTATACCGGCAAAGGGAAGAGTTACGTGCACTCATCAAATTATCTATATTACATGACATAGATAAGCACTACACAAGTTCATCCTTAATAGATTTTGCTTTCTTATGAGTAACGTTAGAAAAATTACGACTTTTTTCTTAAGAATTATGATTTTGCGTTGTAAATTTGATGATAGAGAAGTAGCAGTAATGTTGGCTGTGATAGTAGTAGTAGTAGTAGTAGTAGTAGTAGTATTTCCGTCTTCCTACGACTTGACTTCTTTTAAGAGAGAGGTGTCAAGACATTTGCTCCCTAATTTTGTATAACCCTTCTTATCTTTTACAGAACCAACATCAAATAGGCCTTTTTTTAGCATTGTGTTGCCCTTGGCGTGCCTTCTCTCCTACATATAAAAAAAAAAAGTAGTAGAAGTAGTACCTCTTACAACTTTTCTACTCTCCCACTTTTTATACGGAAATATAGTAAAAACTTCTCTTCTTCACTTTTGACCTTTCTTTTCTTGCCTCACTGCCTCTCCTCTTCACAGAAAAGAATGTTAGTTGTTGCTATTACTACTACTACTACTACTACTACTACTACTACTACTACTACTACTATTTCTTCTTCTTCTTCTTCTTCTTTCTTCTTCTTTCACTTATTGGCAAGAACGAAGATGCAAAGGCTTATAAGAATTCGATACAAGGAAGGTGGTGCAGATAGCGATCACACACACACACACACACACACACACACACACACACACACACACACACACACACACACACACACACACACACACACACACACACACACACACACACACACACACACACACAGAATCAAAGAAGGCCAAGGGAGATTCTCTTATCAAGCAAACATAACTTATAACACTGCAGAGGAGGAGGAGGAGGAGGAGGAGGAGGAGGAGGAGAACGAACAGGAGAAGTAGGAAGAAGAGGAAGAGGAGGAGTAAAAGTTTAAAGTAGTAACACCAATCATCCTTGTGTCGTGTTCCCTTCCTCCTCCTTTTTTATAGTACTTCTATAAATAACCTTGCCAAAAAAGTAAAGAAACGAAAAGAGCAACAACATCCACATATTCTGAACTTCTTCCACACATTCCTCATACAAGTTCCAGAAATATACGAAAAAAAGAAGTAGGACAGAAGTAGAAAAAGACCAAAAAAAACACATCATACATATATATATTTTTAATGATTATCGCTTTCCTTTCATCTTATAACTTTCAGACAAAAAAAAATTAAACGAAAACAAAAATAGAAAATAGAAACCCAGAAAAGCGATTAAAAAAAATAAGGTTAATAGAGAAATTGCACTTCTATTGACTACTTGCATCTATATTTTCATTCCTTATTCCTTCATTTTCTTACTCACGCAAAATATATATATAAAAAACGAAGACTCAGACATAAAAAAGAGAACCAGGCAAATGTAGCAACTGTATAATCACTTAAACACCCACGCGTCTCTTTCATTCCTTTCAGCACTCTCTTTACATTTACCATTGAGAGAGAGAGAGAGAGAGAGAGAGAGAGAGAGAGAGAGAGAAATGAAAATCCAGACACAAAAATGAGCCAAACACCGGAATTATTCAACTACATTCACACTTAACTCTATCTTCTCATTCCTTCTTTGTTGATTTTTTTTCTCTAATCACTAATCAAAGAAAAATTATGCAAAAAAAAAAAAAAAAAAACGACGAGAAAAAAATGAATAACAGAAACGCGAAAACCGCATCACCACTTCCTCACCAACCCTCGTGAATCTTTTCATTCCTTTCTACACTTTCCTCTTTCACTCACGAATCATTCACTCACAACTCTTACCTCCTTCAAAACCTGCACCTGTAATTACCGCGAGTTAATTGACGAGGCACAGGTGGGGGATGTATGCCTTACTAGGAAGTGGATTTTTAGCTTCAGGTGACGGGTGGCAGGTGGCAGGTGGCAGGAGGCGGAGGGTGGTATAGGAGTAGGCAGTAGTCACCTGCCGCCCGGTGGAATACTCCAGGAGAGGTACTTACGGGGATGTAGGCAGTGCTGCAGACTGAGTGATTCCCCGTGTCCTCTCTTCCCGGTTCCCTTTGTGGTCTCATTTATACAATTGAGCAGCTGCAGCCTGCCCTCTAAAGACAACTTCTACTACTTCCTACACTACACTACAACACCTTACACTTTTACACTCTCTTCAAATCAAAATTTAATAATGGCTTTACCACGCCCTGCCTCGGAGTCCCCTCTGGGAGGGGACCATAAATGTCCCCAGGTCGGACTGCCCTCTGCTGTCGACCTTGGGTGTCTTGACACTTCATCTAATACTTTCACTATCAATTTCTGCAACATTCGTGGCCTTCGTTCTAATTTTCAATCTGTGGAACACCACCTCTCCTCTACTAAACCTCATCTTCTCTTCCTAACTGAAACACAGTTGTCTGTGACTACTGACAGCAGCCCCTTTTCTGTTCCCTCCTACTTGCTCTATCCTCATTTTCAATCCAAAGCTGGATGTTGCGCATACGTGCGTAACGACACCACTTGCTCTCGTGCCCACAATCTTGAATCTTCAGAATTTTCTACCATCTGGCTAAGACTTCAATGTCACTCTCTAACTAAATTCATCTGTGCTGTATACCTCTCACCTAATTCCTCTGACTATGTAAAATTCTTTGACTATTTGACTTCCAAGGTGGAGCACATCTTATCTCACTTTCCTTTTGCTGAGATCTCCATTTTAGGGATTTCAATGTTCACCACCAGCTTTGGCTTTCATCTTCTTTCACTGACCAACCTGGTGAACAAACCTTCAACTTTGCTATCCTTCATGACCTAGAGCAGCTAGTGCAGTTCCCTACCCGTATTCCTGACCGCCTTGGAGACACGCCCAACATTCTTGATCTTTTCCTAACCTCCAACCCTTCTGCTTACTCTGTTAAACTTTCCTCTCCGTTGGGCTCCTCCGACCACAATCTAATTTCCGTTACCTGTTCTATCACTCCAGTGCAGCCTCAGGACCCGCCTAAGCGGAGGTGCTTCTGGCATTTTAACTCTGCTAAGTGGGAGGAACTAAGGCAGTACTATTCTGATTTCCTTGGGATGATTATTGTTTTCATGTCAGAGATCCTTCTCTTTGTGCCGAGCGCATAACAGAGGTGATTATCTCTGGCATGGAGCTATACATTCCTCATACTTTCTCTAACCCTAAAGCTAAAAAGCCTTGGTTTAACTCTGCTTGTTCTCGTGCTGTCAATGATAGAGAGGCGGCTCACAAACGGTTCCGTAGCCATCCAACTGCTGAAACTCATGCCCTATATATTTCTGCCCGTAATCATGCCAAATCTATTCTCCAACTTACTAAAAACTCTTTCATCAATAGAAAATGTCAAAGTCTTTCCAATTCTAACTCCTCTCGAGATTTCTGGCATCTAGCCAATAATATCTCTAACAACTTTACTTCTTCGTCTTTCCCTCCTTTACTTCATCCAGATGGCTCTACAGCTGTCTCTTCTTTTCTAAAGCTGAACTCTTCGCTCAAACCTTTGCTACCAACTCAACTTTGGATGATTCTGGGCATATTCCTCCTACTCCTCCACCCTCTGACTACTTCATCCCTAAAATTAAAATTCTTTATAAAGACGTTTTCCTGGCCCTCTCTGGCCTTGATTCTCGGAAGGCTTACGGTCCGGATGGAGTCCCTCCTGTTGTTCTCAAAACTGTGCTTCCGAACTCGCTCACTGCCTGGTCAAACTCTTTCATCTGTGTCTCTACTTCTATTTATCCTTCTTGCTGGAAGTTTGCTCACATTCAACCTGTCCCTAAAAAGGTGACCACTCCAATCCTTCTAACTACCGCCCTATAGCTTTGATTTCCTGCCTTTCTAAAGCCTTTGAGTCTATCCTTAATAGGAAGATAATGAGGCATCTATCAGCTCACAACCTTCTCTCTGATTGCCAGTATGGTTTCCGTAAAGGCAGATCTACTGGTGATCTTCTTACTTTCCTAACTGAATCTTGGTCATCCTCTTTAGGGACTTCGGTGAAACCTTTGCTGTCGGCCTTGACATATCGAAAGCCTTCGATAGAGTCTGGCACAAATCTTTAATTTCTAAACTACCCTCCTACGGATTCTATCCTTCTCTCTGTACCTTCATCTCCAGTTTCCTTTCCGATCGTTCTATTGCTGCTGTAGTAGACGGTCACTGTTCTTCCCTAAAACTATCAACAGTGGTGTTCCACAGGGTTCTGTCCTATCACCCACTCTCTTTCTATTATTCATCAATGATCTCCTAAATCTGACTCAATGCCCTATCCACTCCTATGCTGATGATACCACCTGCATTATTCAACAGCGTTCAACAGACGCCCAACCCAACAACAATTAAATGACTCAAGGCGAGATGCTATAGGACGCCTAACTTCTGATCTTTCACTTGTTTCTGATTGGGGCAGAGAAAACCTGGTTTTGTTCAATGCCTCAAAACTCAATTTCTACAACTATCTACTCGACATAACCTTCCAGACAACTATCCTCTCTTCTTCAATAACACTCAACTTCCCTCTCCTCTACATTAAACACACTCGGTCTATCCTTCACTAAAAATCTAAACTGGAAATTTCACATCTCTACTCTTGCTAAATCAGCTTCCAAGAAGTTAGGTGTCCTATGGCGTCTTCGTCCATTTTCTCTCCTCCCAGCTGCTTGCTCTGTACAAGGGCCTTATCCGCCCGTGTATGGAGTATGGCTCTCATGTCTGGGGGATCCACACACAGCTTTACTAAACAAGGTGGAATCTAAAGCTTTTCGTCTTATCAACTCTTCTCCTCTAACTGACTGTCTTGATTCTTTAAGTCACCGCCGCAATGTTGCATCTTTATCTGTCTTCTACCGCTGTTTTCATGCTGTCTGCTCTTCTGAACTTGCTAACTGCATGCCTTCCCCTCCTGCGGCCTCGCTGCACAAGACTCTCTACTTCTTCTCATCCCTATTCTGTCCATCTTCCTAATGCAAGAGTTAACCAGTATCTTCACTCCTTCATTCCCTACACTGGTAAACTCTGGAACTCTCTACCTGTGTCTGTATTTCCACCTGCCTATGACTTAAACTCTTTCAAAAGAGGAGTGTCAAGACACCTCTTACGTTAACTGGACCCTCCTTTTAGATTTTTTTGGTTTTTCTTTCTCCTACTTTCCTCTAAACAGGGCCTGGCAACCAGCGGGATTTTTTTTTTCCAACATTGTTTTCCCTTGGCCAGTGCCCTTGTAATGTAAAAAAAAAAAAAAAAAAAAAAAAAAAAAAAGAGGTCATAAAGTAGGTGGGTTGAGTAAGTAGTTCTTTCCACGTAAAGGATCAATACGTGGCAGGTGACATGGGCGAGCTTGGGTTGTGTCGGGGAGAGAGGAAGTGGGTTACAGCGAGGGTGGAGGAATGAGACTGCCTTGTTGAGAGACGGAGTGGCAGAAAAGGAAGAGAGAAAAAGAGAAGAGAAGGAAGGAGAGAGGAACGAGAGGATAGAGCGAGAAATAAATTAACTCGTAACATAAATCATTCTGGGAAAAAGTCTTATTCCTTACCACACGTAATAGTTGTTACTAGTAGAGGATGCACACTAAATGCCTTCCACTAATAGACTTTGGGGTTTATGTTCACTTAGTTTATTTCACCATGGATTCTGTTCATTTATACCTATATGGTAATTGCCTAGTACGTGAATGTTTGTCCTAGAGAGAGAGAGAGAGAGAGAGAGAGAGTGTGTGTGTGTGTGTGTGTGTGTGTGTGTGTGTGTGTGTGTACCACCACTACCATATTTGAAACACAAAAAAACTTAGCAAGTACCCTAGTTAATTATGCAAACTTATTACATATAACTTTTAATTGATGAAAAAAAAAACACAAATCATCTCGTTTTTATTTTGTGTGTAGAGTTTTTGACGCGTTACGGAAAATAATCTCTTAAAAAGAAAATAATAAAAAACGGAGCAAGTCGAAATGAAGTTTAGCCAATTTAATTCAATGTGCTCGAATCGCCAGAGTTTGCATAACAATTACAGAATTATTTGAATATTCAATTTTCAACGCCGCTTCGAAAACAACAACGATGACAAAACAGGTTAAAAGGGAATGAAGTCTGAATATACAGCACATAAAAGATTAAAAAATGCCTTTCAGTGAGCACAAAATCTCGTAAATGAAGTGTGTGTGTGTGTGTGTGTGTGTGTGTGTGTGTGTGTGTGTGTGTGTGTGTGTGTGTGTGTGAGTGAATGAGTAAGTCAGTGAGTGAGTGTGTGTGTGTGTGTGTGTGTGTGTGTGTGTGTGTGTGTGTGTGTGTGTGTGTGTGTGTGTGTGTGTGTGTGTGTGTGTGTGTGTGTGTGTGTGTGTGTGTGTGTGTGTGTGTGTGTGTGTGTGTGTGTGTGTGTGTGTGTGTGTGTGTGTGTGTGAATGAATGAGTAAGTCAGTGAGTGAGTGTGTAATTCACTGTTTGATCTGCTGCAGTCTCTAACGAGACAGACAGACGTTACCCTACGGAACGAGCTCAGAGCTCATTATTTCCGATCTTCAGATAGATCTGAAAGCAGGCACACACCACACACCGGGACAACAAGATCACAACTCCTCGATTTACATCCCGTACCTACTCACTGCTAGGTGTGTGTGTGTGTGTGTGTGTGTGTGTGTGTGTGTGTGTGTGTGTGTGTGTGTGTGTGTGTGTGTGTGTGTGTGTGTGTGTGTGTGTGTGAGTGAATGAGTGAGTGTGTGTGTGTGTGTGTGTGTGTGTGTGTGTGTGTGTGTGTGTGTGTGTGTGTGTGTGTGTGTGTGTGTGTGTGTGTGTGTGTGTGTGTGTGTGTGTG
>NC_059299.1:6237479-6247479 GCF_017591435.1 Portunus trituberculatus
GGGACGATCTGCCTGAATGATACCCTTCCTAATCGATGCGTCTATTGTTTCTTACACTGACTTTTGCATCTTTACCGATCATGTTGTGAATTATTGCCTGGAATATATAGCAGTGTTGAAAGAGTCACTTGAAGGTATAGACAAATTTTCCTAGTCTTCATTTTCTTTTTATTCAAGGTGTGTTGTATGAAAATGTGTAAGAATTTTGATTATTTACTTTTATTCAATGGAAAGTTTTTTTTTTTACACTCGTTTACCAATCATGTAAATTGAATGGAGCAATTGAAGGTGGTGATAAATTTTTGAGGTTTTATTTCTTTTGATTCAAGGTGTGTTGTATAGAAATATGTAAGAATTATGTATATTTACTTTTATTTAATGGAAAGTTTTTTTTTTTGTACTCTCTCTCTCTCTCTCTCTCTCTCTCTCTCTCTCTCTCTCTCTCTCTCTCTCTCTCTCTCTCTCTCTCTCTCTCTCTCTCTCTCTCTCTCTCTCTCTCTCTCTCTCTCTCTCTCCATTTATGCGTTTTATTTTCAGAGGTAATGTTAAAATAAGGTTGAAATATGTGTGTATGGTACAAATAAAATCGTTGGATATGAAGCGTATCTATTTAATTTGTATAATTTATATTGCAAAACGTAACCCTGTTCTATTGTAATCTAATTTTAGTGGTAGATTCAACTGATAATTTATTTTTTAGGAGTGATGGACAATAGAATATATAGATATGTGTGTGTGTGTGTGTGTGTGTGTGTGTGTGTGTGTGTGTGTGTGTGTGTGTGTGTGTGTGTGTGTGTGTGTGTGTGTGTGTGTGTGTGAAGGGCAAAGGTAGATGGTTTGTAGTTTGTACCCGTGTCAGAGCTAATAGGTGTTGACCGGAGCTAACAGGCCGTGTGCACTCGTTCGTCAGTGTTCCCCAGAAGCATGAATAAGTAAATCCCTCTAGAGTGTACCAACGATGGAGTGGGTTTCGTTTTTATCCATTTTTTTCCTACAAGATGTCAAAGAAGAACAAGGAGCAATACAACTTCAGATACTCTCCAAGGTTACAATGCTCTACAATCTTGACAGGAAGAATGTAGGTTTATTAAAGCCAGTACAAAGGAGAATGACTAAAAAGGATACAGAATACAGACGGTGACGGGTATTCCTTACTAAATGAGATAGAAGCTTTTAGAAATTTACATTCCCTAGAGAGGTGTAGGTTGAGAGAGAACCTGATAGAAGTTAAAGTGATGTAGGGGATACAACAGTGGTGATGTAATCAAAATACTTAGGATGAGTAAACAGGATGAAACAAGAAATGATTGGTACAAGTTGGTATGATTTGTGTTTATGAGAGAAAGGATAGAGTTGGTTCTCAGAAAGTGGTAGATGAATGGAATTGACTCAGTAATAAGGTTGTTAGTGCTGAGTCACTAGGAGTTTTAAAAGAAGATTAGTTAGATTTATTAATGGGGATGATAGTCAGGTTACACAAGGACTGCCACGTGGAGGCCTAATGGCTTCTTACAGCTTCTCGTATTTTTTTATGTTCTTATGATTATGTATGAAAGCGAAAATACATAAAAATTAATGAGATGGAAAAGAAATTTGCATTGCATATCTCTCTACATAGATTATTTGAAGCTCAGAATGTTCCTGTTACCTGCACGCAGTCTACTTCATTGATCTGTAAGTCCACAGATATTCTGTTATTTGTATTTGTTCTCATTTTATTTATTTATTTTGCCAAAGAACATCTGATTACCTTTATTTTATTCTTCAACACATTTTCTAAGCTCATAAACATTCCATAAATTGTATTAATTCTTTTTATGAATTTCTTTATGCTCAGAAAGCATCTATTCATATATTTATTTTCCTCCACAGACTTCTTAAAGCCCCGAATATCCGAATTCCAGCATATTCCCACTCCATGTATCTCTTGAGCTCAAAAAGATCCAAGTAATCGTGTTTATTCCTCCTCATCCAATCCTTAAACTCCCAAACAGCGCAGTGGTACGCCAGCGCTCGTCCCTTACTCCTATTTGTGATCCTGGCTACACACGAGACCCCACTGTGTTCGTTCTCCCTTATACTGTTCCTGTGCACGCGTGTATCTAAACGTGAGTGTTGTAAAAAAGAGGATAAAAAGAGACACGGCAGTGAACGCGGGATGCGAGTCTGATTCAACGCGGTAGAGAGGCACATGACAGCCAAAAATTTGTGAACCAGAAGCGTGGTCTCGTGGGATGACTAGGCTTGATTGGGGCTGAGTGGCAGGCTGGAAGGGTGATGTGCAGGGTGGGAGGTGATGTGGGAGTTGCCATTGTGATGTGAAGAATGGAAATGGTGAGGTGAAGGCTAGAAGAGGTGAAAGTTGAAGGGTGATGAGTGCTGTGAAAGGTGATGTGTAGGATGGAAGGTGTGATGTGAAGGTGGGAAGGTGAGGTGATGGAGTGACGTGAAGGGTGTCTAGAGGATATGAACAGTGAAAGTGGAAGAAAACGGAATAAAAAAAAAAGTGAAATGGTGTCTGTCGAGGCAGTGGGTTAATTTAGAAGAGTACAGGTAGATAAGGATTAACTTCCCAGCCCTCAGGTAAGATAAGGAACAGGTAGACTGAATAAAATGGCACGGCATGTTTTTAACCAAAGCTCAGAAACTTTACTTTTACGCCACCATTAAACTCTGAAATTTTCTCCTTTTTATAGCTAATGATCAGGTTTATAGTGCCTTTGGGTGTGGGTAAGGAGAAGTTTGGCAGGTTATAGGAAGTTTACGTGGTATTCGGTAAGTATGAGAGTTAATTCAGCGAGTTAAGGGGCGAAGTTTATGGAATATCAGGACATGACATGCGGTTCGCGTCCCAGAGAACTGATTATTGACTATCCTGCGTTGGCGTTTTCTTTTTTTCGTGATTTCGTGCGACAGTGTGCTTTGTGGCGCGGTCATTCAGAGTAGGGGCGTGCAGGCATTAATCTAGTGTTATAATGGCTACTTTTGGCACCATTAGACAGGGTAATGGATGGCTGGCGGTCCATCGAATAAGATAAATGACAAGGTAGGGGTCTCATTTAGTAAGGTATGGTTGTGTAGCTCCATCATGCAGGGTTAGGGTGTGACAGGGACCCTTCATGCACGCAAGGGATTGATGGACGGTTGATAATGATTGAAGGGGTGACAGGGGTTATTTAAGCATGGTAGAGATTTATACAAGGTTTTCCCAGCAGGGTGTGGGTTGTGTAAGGACTCCAAAGGTACAGGATGGATTGGCAGTGGGTTAATAATAATTAGGCAGGGTCAGGATTCTGCAGGGGTTCCAGGATAAAAGATAAGGTACAGGATCGGCAAGGTGTTGTGCAAGGACTAATGAATGGGTTGGTGAAGGTTAGATGGAAGTTTTGTCAGGCAGGGTTGGTGTTATGTAAGGGATAGGTAGAAGTTGGTGAGAGTTCAGTTGAAGTTTCTCAGATAAAGCAAGGGTTGTATAAGTGGAAGTGGTGGGGCAAGGGTTAGCAAGGGTCGGTAAGAGGATCAAGAATCAGTCTAGTCACGTTTCACCAGCGTTTTCCTATAATCGACGGCTGACTTGGCACCGCAGCGCCCGAGCACCGCATCGCGTGCTTGTTGCTCCTTCATCACCAGCCACAGTCGAAGCACATTTACACTTACGCGTGCTGAGGGAAGCGCACAGCGCGACGGAAGATATTAGACGTAGAAAACGAGAATACTTTGAAAAATTTATGCGTACAGTAGGACGGAAGACGCAGCAGACTGAGAACGAGGCACGAGGCAAGAAAGTACACACAGAAGATGTAAAAATCATGAATAATGATGGAAATAAGGCGTTGAGCAAGAGTGAGGACAGAGAAGACTTCAAAAACTTCAATATAAAGCGATAATAAGGCGTAGAATGGAAAGAAAACCACAGAAATCATAGAGAGCATGAGTTATTAGTGAAAAAGTATGTTGAATGCAGAAAAATGTCATTCCTTTTGTGAAAATAAAGCGCACAATCAAACATAAGAAATAGAACATATAAAAACACTTAATATTTAGATTAAAGAAGAGAAAACTTGAAAGAAACCATAAAATAAAGCATGAAGTTAAATAGAAAACATGAAAGACACTGAATACTCGGTGAAAGGAGAGGTTGGGCAGGTAATATGCATGAACAAGGGAGGGAGAAAAGACGGTGTTTGCAGGGCACAGAAAACTGGATGAATTATGTCCGCTACATTTTAAATCGCGTGAAATATGTGACAGACTGAATAAGTGATGGCAAGATCGGTGCGTATAGATGCATATTGCGCTGGAACTATAGGAAATTAAGGTGTTGTTGCAAAGGAAGGAGAGGCAAAAAGTACATGAATAATGGCAGTGTAGATATAAACACTGAATCAGATGGTGGAGCCTGAGAATGCCATGTGTTGTGTATTATGTGTAGATTGTATGAGAGAACTGAAGTCAGCACAGGAAGTAATGAGTTGGAAGGTGTGAAATATGGTGAGAGTGGACAGAGGGAGTAAGGAAGGGTGGCACGCTGAACCTGTTGTGTATTGAACCATATGGACAAAGACAGTGAGTGGGGAGTGAACTACCTTGAACGGATTCATAGAGAAGGGAGGAAAATGTGTCAATATTTATGCATGGAAATATATAATGCGCAGTACACGGTAAGGGAAAGACAGATTGTGTACAGTTAATCTGATTTCTTTTTTCTCTTCTGCTTTTTCAGGTTTGATAGATAGCAATGGTTCTATTAATTCAAGTTAGGAATTCTACACCAATTTAACTAAGAAAAAAGTTAAAACCATGCCAAATATTTCCTATTGTTAACTTGAATTAGTATTTTTTCATAAATTTCATATGTACCAGTGATTATTTTCAGGTGCATAGAAAAATATTAAGAAATCAGGGTTAAATCGGGTTAAAAGTTACTTACAAACCAAAATATCTGGAAAAGGTAACATATAGTGGCAATATCTTGGGAAACTTGATGGGTGGCAGTAACAATATAATAGGAAGGCAAAGTTAATACATTTAGACTTCCAATCTGGTAAAAGTGATAGCAAAACAACATGGCCCATAGGTAACATGAAGCAGCCAGCAATTCCACGCAGACTTAATAGGTTTCAGTAATAGAACACCACGCGGGAAAAGTTAGAAATTCAGACCCTTCCAATTAAGTAAACAAAAATCAATGCAAGACTAAATTTCTATTGTTAACATGAAGGGATTTACTAGCAAAATTAATCGGTGACAATAATGGAACAATGGAAGAGGAAACAAATTTAACGTCTTCTAATCAAGTGAGAAATAACAGCGAAATATTGCAGTAGTTAATGTGTAATTATTTATTGGAAAGCTTAACAAGTGACAATAATAGAACAGACTGCAAAACTAGGACATCCAAACATTTTCAATCCAGAATTACAACGGAACCACATTTCTATTACTTATTTGCAAACGCACTGCAAAAAAAGACGAAGATTTAAACCTCTCAGTGACGCCATTGCAGCGAAAAAAAAATTACAGTAAACATGAAATAATCTATTAGCAAACTTAACAGGTAGCAATAATAGCACGCCACCAGTTAAAAAAAAAAAACCAGAGCCAACAACTCACTAACGAGGAGGAAGGCGCAGAATAATCACCATACTTATAATGAAGGAGGAATTCCCAACGTGCTTGATTTTCGCAGGTAAGAGTAATAGTTGGGCGTCACAAGGGAAATTAAGGACACACACACCCAGCTGGCCAGGTAACAAATGATGGCAATACATAAAATAACAAAGAATATACATAACACTAACGCTGCACGTCACGAGGCTGAAGGGGAGGGGGATGAGAAACAACAGAAACAACAATGATCAACCCACGTCAAGGTAAATTACGTGGAAAGGTGCGCAAATTCATGATCAAAATAAAGTATCATAACATCAGATGACAAAAGACTATATGTAACGCTAATATTGTTTGTCACAAGGGCGGGGGAACGAGAAAGGACAATAATCAAGCCACGTCAGGTAGTGTTACTTGGAAATGTGCGTAAATCCATGTTCACTTTGTCAAATTAAAACATCAGTGCAGTGAATAACAAAGACTCTCTCCCACCCTAACACTGAGCGTCGCATGAATGAAAGGACGAACGTAATATCTTCAGCTTACATTGCAAAGGAAACTGACGGTATTCATTTTCATTTTAAGTTAAGTAAGAATGTTGGTACGTGAACAAAAAGATTATGGGTAACAAATATTGGAAACTATGCGGAGGAAAATAAGAATAATCCCAATAAATATATATAAGTGAATGAATCTATAGTTAAGTAAATAAATATACCCATTCGTAATATAACTACCAGTATATCTACGTTACTTGTATGGCTTGTATTCCCAAACGCTATTCTCATCACGACTCTTAAAAAAACCAGAGGGATGATTAGCCGAGTTTCATTAATATTATTCCCTAGGCGCAGAATCACCTCCAGATTATCGCTAAAATCATAGAAAACACTTGAAAATCTCTAAAATATCCACTAAAGTCTATTGAATGTAAGAAAGAATACGATGAATTGTATATGCGATCTTGATACAATACGTCACACGAAGGAAAGCAGAAACGCCAATCAATAAGTGACAATACGTGAGAAAGTAAGTAGATATATACCCACGTACTTGCATAAATACGAGTCATACATAAAAAAAAAGCCAATACATTAATACAGAACCTTATACAAAAAACGTATATGAAACTGGTCACGTTATGAGGAAGAGCGAGCTAATTATGATAAACGACAGCCATACATAAAATAACAAGGTAGTACGTAACACTCATACCGGCCGTCAGAAGGAAAGAATGTATAACGAATCCAAGTAACGTAACACCGGAAGCTACAGGCGTAAAGGCACCAGTGTTAATGAAGGTCACGAAGGGAGGAAAAGTTACCGCACTCTGATTATAGATGCTGTAATTGCCTCGTCATGTCAATCATACACTGCTCTGACCAGGCGCCTTTGTAGAGCTGCAGGAAACTCGTAGCGAACCCTGATAACGTAACAGGAATAAGTAGGGAGGGTATAACAAGTAACAGTAACGCCACGTAGAAGAGAACAGAACTTAAAACACAAGAGAAATATTACCAAAGCTGTATACAAATTTAAAGGGAAATGCGCATCCAAGTCTAGTGACGACATTTTTTCCTTGATTTTGGCTTATTTCTTACTTCAAGTGGGCCTTTTTTTAATATTTTGTTGCTCTTGGCTGGCTTCCCTCCTGCATAAATAAAAGCGAAACACCAAACTAAAAGGAACAAGTAACGATCACAAAAAAAGAGAAGGAATGGTAAAGAAGAAACGTATAACGGAAATGTTGAACAAATTGCCTTGTAGAATCGTAGAAACTCCTTTATATTTACACTGCTTTCTTGTATTAATCAAAGCAGAGGCACAGGTGAGATAGGGGCGAGGTAAGGACGCTGAGGAGACACGTACGTACTTATCCTTCCAGCCAATCCAGTGAAAGCGAGAACCAACCATGAAATAACTAGGACCTATTGATATTCACGTCCCGTAATGCCATGAGACCACTAAAACAAGCCATTGGGAGCTGCAGAACTGTGGGTGTCTGTGCGTGTGTGCGTGTGTAAGTGTCCTATCCTGCAGACACATACAAAGGACGTGGTGTAGGATATATGGGGACGCTTTGCCACACTTCCTAAAAAAAGGTGACACACGGGACTCGAAGAGGGGTTAGTGTCATGCTGTCGTCCATTCTGCCAAGTACTCCGAGTGATGGAGAGCAAACATTCACGTCAAGATAACAGCATGACAAAAGAGAGCAGAGCATGTCCTGGTGATAAACAGTGCGGTATGTGATGACACTCGCCCAGAAAGGAAAAAAAAATCGAAGAGAATAAAAAAAGTGATAGATACATAAAGATAACAAGCCGTAAATGTGAGAGGAAAAGATAACAAAGAGGGAAAAATGTGCGTGTGGTTGGTCCCCTGAAAAAAAATGAAGTAGGAAGAGAGAGAGAGAGAGAGAGAGAGAGAGAGAGAGAGAGAGAGAGAGAGAGAGAGAGAGAGAGAGAGAGAGAGAGAGAGAGAGAGAGAGAGAGAGAGAGAGAGAGAGAGAGAGAGAAACTTAATTTGTCACCTGAGCACCACCACTTTTCTTACCTGTTTGACTTAATTAGAAAACGAATGACAAAACAAACTCAGGTGACGCACTCCGGCCAGGTAGGACCATAATAATAATAATAATAATAATAATAATAATAATAATAATAATAATAGTACTACTACTAATAATGATGATAATAATAAAAGTGTGACCAACAATGGCATATAATGAAGGAGTCACGCAGGTGTACCTCTGAGAGTGAAGGGGCGGGGAGACCTTCTCGGAGGTGTGGGCGGGAGGGTTGGCGGGAGGGATGGTCACTCACGCGCCGCCCTCATCACGCCCGCGGCAAGTCAGGGGCGGGAGAGTGAGGGTCAGGTCACCGCCAGATGACTCCACCACGAGGTCACTTTTGGCTTAATTAAAGTCACGAAGTTAGTCTCTTTTTTTTTCCCTAATATTTCAAACAGTCCATCTTTTTTTTTATTTCTATATTTCTGCCCTTGAGGTCAAAAGGTCAGGTCACGAAGGAGGCACTCGAAATATTCATGATTTTAAGGATAATTCTATTTTATTTTCTTTCCTTCACTGGTCTTTCCGAATATTTGCTAAAAGTTGCGTCTCGTTAAAACCTTAATTATCTCACTCCTGCTCTAAGATTTTCAAGAATTACATGTAATAATACAAAGCCTTTAGACCATTGTATCCTTTTACACCGTCGGGAATGTTAACAGTTTGCAGGAATTCAAAGTTAATGATTTTTTAAAAGAGAGAGAACAAGAGAAACGCACGCACGACTTCGCTCAGACTTAGCTTCCTCAACTCCGCTCTGCCACCCTTACTCTACGGCGGCTGAAGCGAGACTGACCCCACACTGCCCGAATCTTCCTTCGCTGCCAGACGCCCCCCTTCTCCTTTCCCTCTCCCGTCGCTGCCACCCCCGGGAAATGATATCCTACAGCGTCCTCAAGTTGTATTATTGTTGCTGGACTTCTGGGGGTGTTTTTGGTGGTGTTCTTACGGGTGAGGTGGGAGGGATCGGGGTGTTGTAGGTCAATGTAACGAGTTTTGTTGGACCTTTTTTCGTTTTTTTATCAGAAGGAAGTTGTTAAGACGGTCACTGGGGGACATTACTCTGACTTAGGTAGTTATTGGTGTAATAGAGGAAGGCGAGGACGTGACTTATACGTGGTGGCAATAATAAAAGTAGTTGTAGTAGTAATAGTAGTAGTAGTAGTAGTAGTGGTAGTGTAGTAGTAGTAGTAGTAGTAGTAGTAGTAGTAGTAGTTGTAGTAGTAGAAGTGTTCGCAGTAGTTGTAGCAGTAGTAGTAGTAGTAGTAGTAATAGGAGTAGTAGAAAACTGTAATCACTTCCAAGGTTCTCATCTGCATTCATTTCTTCATTAAATCTCACTTGCATAGAATATCTGGTTCACATTTATTCACATTAAGTCATAGTGCATTGCAGGTCACCAGATCCACCTTCCTGACCCCAAATGTAGCATCTTTTATATTCCTCTTTAGCTTTATGTCCTTTCAGTCCCTCACCAGAAATAGCCCTTATTGTCCCTCACGAACCCTAGGACACGGAGGGGCACAATAGGACACGCCAGCACTCCTTCAAGCCACCAGCACAGCACTGTATTCACCCAAACACGTCCCAGTCTTGCCGGAGTTACATAGTTGCCTTCTTCATGAATGTCCAGGAAGAAAAGGAAAGAAAAAAGAAGTGATGTCGCACCGTCAGTAAATACTTGAGTGGCTTACGCTGTGAAATTGTAAAAGTTTCCTTCCATTTAAATTAGCAAGCGGGAGGGGCATCGTTTGCTTCCTTTAGTGGTGTCTGGGAGGAATTTGGGACGCAATATCGAAGCCACAGTATAAGGAATGA
>NC_059299.1:6252479-6304979 GCF_017591435.1 Portunus trituberculatus
ATATATGACAGAAATGTGTTCCAATACTGAAAGGTTAACTCCTTCAGTATTGGAACGCATTTTTTACCATGAGTTTTGGGTATGATTGGACACTTTTATTTACATTAGGAAAAGTCTATGGAAGTTAAAAGATTAATGGCCAGAGTCTTCACTATTTTAATCCCCACATAAGTTTCTGAAGCTGTATAAATTCTCCATATAGTAAAAAAGTGAATATGGAAACGCGCCATGGTACTGAAGGGGTTAAACAATCACTCTAGCTCAGTATCTCTAGTGTACATGTATTCTTCCCCTGCGTGCCCTGACGGATGGGTGAGCTCTCTTCCCCGTCAGCCAGATGGACACGTGAATAATGCACACGTACCTCAGATGCCAGAATGGAGCGCTGTGATCACCAGTCTCACCTTTGATGTTTAAATGCTACGTTAGGAAGTGCTGAGCGTGGCAGCCTCCGAGTGTTCTTTACGTGTGGTACTGGCTGCTTAAGAATGTGCATGTAGTTAGGTTACTGTGAATATCGTGTTTTCTTGTCTTTGTGGTGCTGTTCTGTCTGTGAGCCGTAAAGTGTTTTTTTTTTTTTTTTTTTTTTTTTTAATGGCCGTGTTGGTTGAAGAATGTGCTTTGGAAACCTGGTGATGCTGAAATTAAAGTTTTGTGTTTTTATAGCACACAGTTTTGATTTCATATGATTTGTAAAGCTTATTTTCATATTAGGAACATAAGGAAGGGAATGTATTTTGTTTTATTCGCATCAGATATGGAAATGTTTTTTATTTCATTAGACCTGACAAACTGAAGCTAAAATAATGAGTTTTAGGAGTAGATTACAATCAAATCACCACATCCAGCAATGAGTGGTGAATTAAAAAGCGGATTGATGTAAAAGTAATGACAGACAGACGAACGAATGCGCTAAAAATTTGTACATTCACTGTTTATGAAATTCAGGATAAACAGTTACTAAAGTGGTGAAATAGATACACGTGGTGATGACACAGACACGGCTTTTGATATGACGTGTGAGATAAAAGGAAACATAAAACTGAGGGTGAATCACATATCAGAAAACGCACCAGAAACAGTAGCTTTGTACAGAGTAAAAAAGATATGAATACCGCACCACTTCACCTTTAAAAGTCCGTGATAATATATGGAAGACCTACATTTCAGCGCTATGATGAGTACAGCAAAAGAAATTCTCAACCAAACATGATCCAACGAATCTTTGTAGTAATAGATATGAATTTCGCATCGCTTCACCTTTACAATATACGTTAACATGAAGAGCAAGTGTACCTTTAGAGCTGGTCATCAAACCACCATGAATATTAACCCAAACATTGGCCTTACAAGAAGTGAAAGGAATGTTATCGATTTTATTTCGCTTTACCTTTAGACTTTGCTGAACTCTGGCCCACTCTCATGAATGGAAGAAAGGGAATGTGGGAGTAGATGCAAACAGGTAGAAGCGGAGAGCACTGTTGTGGCGGCAGCACGGCAGGGGAACGGGATATACTATTGAAATACATTGAAATAAAGGGCGCGTGGCCGAAGTTAGGCGAGAGCTTCATCAAAGAGCAGTGATTGGAAAGGGAGGTGTAGTGCATGGGCAGTACAAACATACACGAGGCTTGGATAGGGTAGGAGAGTGCAGGGGAGGCGAAGCGAGGTGGTGTGGGTGTTAGCAGGGAGGTGAGTGCAGTGTGTTGCGTGCCCCGGGTTGCAAGATGTTTTCACGATGCAGTAATGGATCCAGTATATTGTTGATGGCAGAGAAACGCCGAGGTGCGGAGATTAAATGTCGAGAGGAATTCTGTGGAGATGGATAGTGGTAGAAAAGGTTATGCTGTGTGTGTGTGTGTGTGTGTGTGTGTGTGTGTGTGTGTGTGTGTGTGTGTGTGTGTGTGTGTGTGCGTGTGTATCTTTATTCGTCGTCATTCCCTTCACTAATCGCTCAATATACCAACTTTTGTCTTGAAAATATCTACATACTGCGTACTTTAATGTCAGTGTAAAGTAACGAGTACATTTGCAGAAGCCAAAGATTGATTATGGGAAAATTTTATAACAATGACTGTGGATATTGAAATTAAAATAAAAGAAAAAAAAATAGCTCTATTATATTTCAAGTATGTTCTATTATATTTCAAGTATGCAACGGGTTTTCGTATCCCATGCAATCATATTTGGAATTTTTATGCAGAAGATACTAGTGATCTGAAATTATTCATAGAATGATAGAATGAGAGAGAGAGAGAGAGAGAGAGAGAGAGAGAGAGAGAGAGAGAGAGAGAGAGAGAGAGAGAGAGAGAGAGAGAGAGAGAGAGAGAGAGAGAGAGAAAGACTGCAGTGTGGTGGTCTGTACATTTTCAATACAGACACACTGGACGAAACTGAACTGACATTGTGAGATAAATTAAATCATATGACGAAACGAACGGAGACGGCGCGACGGAGAATAATGAGAAAGAGGACCAAGCAGGAGGAAAACCTGAAATTATGCATGTGTGTGTGTGTGTGTGTGTGTGTGTGTGTGTGTGTGTGTGTGTGTGTGTGTGTGTGTGTGTGTGCGAGAGAGAGAGAGACATGGGAGAGGCCGCTGTGAGGGTAGGAGTTAAGATATTATAGAAATTCATGGGGTGAGGTTTGTTAGGAGGTCGAGCGAGGAGAGATGTGCCCCTTTAGAGTCTCCTGTCAGAGGCTGGAATGCTGCAGGCGGCGTGGTATGTGAGGCAGAGCTTGTTAGGGGGACTGTAGTATTCCTCACCATGCATTCAGGCTGGAGTGTGTTGTGTTCGGCGTCAATCGTGCTCGTAAAGTAGTGAATTCGTCCTTATTGGAGACTGAATTAAGGAGTGACTTCTGGTTATAAGGGAAGACTAAGAAATTCATTGTTATCTGCATAGGGTCATATTTGCTGTGATTTCTTTTGTAATTGGCCACTGTATTAAGTTTAACCCCTTCAGTACCATGACGCGTTTCCATATTCATTCTGCTTACTATTTGGTGGTTTTATACAGCTTCAGAAACTCATACGTGGGAGTGAAATAGTGAAGGCTGTGGCCATTAATCTTCTCTCCTCTATAGATAGTTTATAATATAAATAAAATCGTCTAATCGTACCCAAAAATCATGGTTAAAGTGCTTCCCATTACTGAAAGAGTTAAGGGAAGAAAAACTTTATTATATTGCATGTTGTCCTCTTTATTGCATCATTTACCTGGATTATCTTATCTCTTATGGACCTTTTTTTTTCTTAGAAACTCTATTAAAAGTTGCATGTTTGTGAATGTGTTGAGGAAAGAAGAGTTGTTGTTATTTCTATTGACCATCTTTGTTGTATTTTTTTATGGATTATCTCGAGTCAATTAATGAATCTTTCTTATTTGAGGCTATATTGAAAAGACTAGATGTTATTTGGTATGTCATGATCTTTACATAAAAAAAGATATATATTACCTTACCTTATCTTAAGTTCAACTGATGGACGTACTGGAATTATCATTTTAAGCGTTACATGTTACTGATTAATGAAGAAAAGTCCAATTGTTGCCTCCACTTGCTAATCTTTACCTGAATTACATAAATCATAAAGCCATTAAAGGATTAAACTCAGTTACCTTTACCTTTCGCTTGCATAGTTTAGTCACCTGCCATTTTTTGATAATGCCTTTATTTTGGCTTCACGTGGCCACATTTAGTATATTCACTTAGGGCTGCCTAACCTGCCAATATCAGTCAAGCCAATTACCGACAGATCATTGCGGTGTCAGTTTCAATCAGTCAGTAAGTTAACTGTATTACCATCACCGTGGTCTCACCTTGACATTTTTCTCTCACTTGTCGATGTCAAATGTTAGAGAACTATTCTTATATACTGATGATGTTTGGCTATTCTTTACCTCGTTGACTGCTGAAGTATTTAGGTCACCGTTGATTCTGCTTGAATAAAAGAAATACCTCCCTGTCATAATTATCAGTACCTTCCTGGCTAATCCTTTCCATTCCAAGTAGAGCGATTAAATTTTGAAACCTTGCATATCAATGTTGCAAACTACACTGGCGGCGAGGACGAAACAACTCGCTGCTCTTCATATTTCTCTCATTAAAGTATAATTTGACGCGGCCGAGGTAAAAACGTACACTGTGGTTATTGTTATTGTGTGTTGTGTGGAGTGTATTGTCTGAAATCTTACCGGTGACCTTGCTGCCGTTACCTTACTGTAGCTATTCTGAGTGTGACCGATCCATTGCTTGTTCTTCACCATGAGCAGTAAGACTTGTAATGAGAGTAAAACAAACTCCAGTCACAGAAACGCACTTTACTTTCATGTTGCTGAGAATAATTACATAAACCAATTTACCTCATTTTCCCGTAGCAAGTAAAATTCCGTCTTTTTTATATAAATTCCCGAGGCTTCATTTCCATCCGCGCCTCACTCTGAACTTGTTAGGGCCCCGGTGACGTCAGCACTTACCTGTCCTCCCTCATTACGCCCCCCCTCCTCACCTACCTCACCTGTCGCAGTAATTTACCTGAGATATGCAAATGCCTCAGGGCGCCGTGTTCGTCAGTGAAAACACGGGCGTTAAGACGATTACCTGGTGAGGAAGGGCATCTCTATTTCCCTGACGTGAGAGAGAGAGAGAGAGAGAGAGAGAGAGAGAGAGAGAGAGAGAGAGAGAGAGAGATGGAAATATCATAAAATTAAATATAAGATACACACACACACACACACACACACACACACACACACACACACACACACACACACACACACACACACACACACAAATTCAGACGAGCGAGTGACATAAGTAGATGTGAAATGTGAAGAGAGGATGAGAGGAGAAAGAATTAGGAAAAAAGAGAATGGGTGGGTGGAGCCTAAAGAGAGAGAGAGAGAGAGAGAGAGAGAGAGAGAGAGAGAGAGAGAGAGAGAGAGAGAGAGAGAATGGGCAGAATAGTTTATGGGAGCCGTAAAAAGACTTGCCCGAAAATGCATGTTTTTTTTTTTTTTTTTTTTAGGGAGAGGCCGGGGAGGGGATAGCATAATTCCCCCTCCCCCCTTCTTTTACTCCCCATCCCCTCCTCCCACTACCAGTACTTCCTTCCCCTCCTCCGTCCACCCACACGAACGCACGGAGACACTTCAGCCCGGCCCTCATAAAAAATATATTTTCTTCCTCCCAGTGTAAAGTTTATTTCCTTCGTTTTACGTTCGTCTCGGGAATTTCTGAAATATGAACCGTGAGAGAATGTCGAGGTAAACAAATAAAAGAAAGGCACCGCTGTCCTCGCTGCCTTGTATGTAAACGAGAGGGAAAAAAATGGAATGATGTTAGTGATATGATAATAGAGGAATAATAAGAAAAGAATGATTAGAGCTATAGATGTATTTTTGTATCCATTATTATTACTTTTTTGTCATTATTATTGGTATTATTGTTGTTATTATTAGTAGCTATGTATTAGTAGTAGTAGAAATTGTAATAGAAGTAGAAGAATGCTGAGAGCTTTAGTTGTTCTTTTATATCCATCATTATTACTTTTTTTGTCATTATTATTGGTATTATTGTTGTTGTTATTAGTAGTTATGTATTAGTAGTAGTAGAAATTGTAATAGAAGTAGAAGAATGATTAGGGTTATAGTTGTCCTTTAGCATCCATCATTATTAGTTTTTTATTCTCATCATTATTGCTATTTCTATTTTTTTTTTTTTTTTTTATTAGTAGTAGTTTTATATTAGGAGTAGTAGAAATAGTACTAGTAGTTATAGTAGCAGTAGTAGTATTTGCTGTAGAAAGAGATGCAAAATGTTTACGATAAGAAAAACAGAAGCAAAAACAACAATAACAACAGAAACAAAAGCAATAACAGTCATCCTTTCAACTAAATTCATTATACACATTCTTATAAACAAACTTCCAATGACAGAACAAAACTTTTTCCCCGCTCACTCTCCCTCCCACCCACTTTTCCCTCGAGTGTTTATCGTCATTACTTTCTTAAAATTTTCACTAAGTCTGTATTTTTATTGACTTATTTTCGGGCAATAAAGACAATAAAGATATCCTAATGCCAACTTAAAGAGACTCTGAATAAACGAAACGCCATTAGGGAGTCTGGCAGCGACACCTGAGATTAAGAAATATTTACCTGGCCAAGGAGAGGAGGGAGGGAGGAAAGGGAGGGAGATAGAGGGGGAAGGGGAGGAAAAATGACTTCCAACTCATTACCAGGTGAGGAAAAAATTAGCGTGCAGTCTTGGTGGCTAATCCGTGTGTGTGATGCAGGAGTAATGGGGCTTTGTGAGGCGTGTGTGATGAATGGTGGGCGGGTGTGGGAGGGGTGGGTGTCCGTGGGTGTGGGTTCTGGGGGTTAGGGAAGGTAAGCTCGATCGTGAGTGTGATTGTTCTTTTTATTTTCCATCCTGATATGATTTATTTCCTTTTTTCTGTAAGCTATTAACGTGTTTCATTAATGCTGCCTTCGGTTCATCTATTTTCTCGCTTAGTTTTGCGGTTTGAAGGTCAGGTTGGGTAAGGGAATCAGTAAAATAGATTAGCCCAACAGACAGACAGACAGACAGACAGGCAGAAACTAGACATTCAAGGTAACTCTTTATACCATCGCTTAGAATTGTACGTGATTGACAGTTTTACATCCATTCTTCTCTTTGTTTTATGTATTTTTTCGTATTTCTTGTTTTTAGCGAGGCTCGTCGTCGGAATTACCAGCTCCACTCGTACACCGGGCTGTCATCCAGGACCTGCAGTGTCAAGCCTCGTTCAAGAATCCTCGTATCAATACAAGCCAACAGATTTTTACTCCTTTTCGTTCTGTTTTTGCTGTTGAGACGCGTGTTTTTTTATATTCGGATTTTTACTTATTTTCGACGTGTAAAAACAAGAGAAAAGAACGTAGATTAGTATCATTCAGTAAAAGCACGGTTACTTGTCCAGGGGTTCTAAACACATGGACATATTTTCATTGATTGTGAATTTAGTGTCCTGCATCGTAAAATAATTTGTTTTGCACGGCTTTAGAGTATGTGTCGTGACTTGACTGTAGTACAACAGATTATTTGTTCAGCCACGCCTCGCACTCTTCATTCTCATTACTGTGATTGAAAAGGTCACTCGCACGCTCGTGGTGAACTGACGATCCATGAGAAAGTTCCTTGTGTATTCTTAAACTTTCGAGCGTCTATGCCAACAGCTTCTGATAGGTTACATTCAAAGTTGCCGGAATTTTAATGGCTATTTTTGTAACTTATGTGGTGTCTAACAAGATTTTCATGCTATCAGTAGGCAAAACACTCTTGATAGCAAAAGAAATTTTTAACACCCTTGGAAATACTTATAATATGAAACATTGATAGGAAAAAACATCCATGATTGCCTGGGTAATAATTTATGGTCTTTGCAATAGTCCAGGGGAAAGAACAAAGCGTTTCAAGATACAGCTATTTTATCTTGTTTTCTCTTGCTCTCACATCAAGTTATTAAATCCACTCCAGCTCCAAAATGCAGCTGAGAACCAAACAACAAACCTTGCTCTCCTCATATCGTATTAATCTCCCTGTGTCTCAAGCATTGTTTTGACATTGGTGACAGCGATGCGATAGATAAAACTACTCTCTTCATCTTTTTAATTGAATAGTTTCTCTTGTGTGAATAGTGCTTGTGATGGCAGCAACAGGATAAAGAAGTCCTTTTTAATCTGTTGATCTCCCTTTACCAAGGACATGTATTAACAGACACAATAGCAGGATTTGGTGAGGAAAGAACGCATCTAATCTTATGTTAATCTGTCATTTTCTCAAGTATTGGTGTAACAGTGGTGGCAGTGGCGGGATTAGCTTGATTTACACGATGAGTTGGAGGATAATTCAGTTTAAGCCAGTCAACCATTTCTTGCTGAAGAGAAATTGCCTTTCCCTGGAGTTGCGCTGGCGAGTTGTATGATGGACGTGTGTGAGAAACTCCACAAATTAATTTCAGGAAAGGATTGATATCTAGGCAACTGGCCATTAGTGTTGTTAATCTGCTGATGGCCAGGCGTGTGTGTGTGAGGGGTGGGGGGATTCACCAGAAGAGATACAAACATGAAACACACCAGCAGACGTTTATTATTGGAAGTTCTGGGAAGGTTGTAGAATCAATGGAGGAGCAACGACTGTGTTTTCTGCCATTGTGATTTTGTCAGGTGGTCATATTTCAGTGTTCTGTCCCTGCAATGTATTCCCTGCAATTTACTTGGGTCTATTTATCACACATCTCGTGGGCATGATAGATAGTTGAATCAATACATGAACACCGTACCTTAAAGTAAAAAAAAAAAATAAAGTAACACCAAACAATAAACTAAGACTCGTATATTGAATTAAATCGTAGAGTTGCCTGAGGAAGTTTAATATTTTACGAAAGTATGGAAGCAAGGAAAGGGGAGAGAGGCAAAGACAGGTGGAAAGCAGGAAGGAAGGAAAAATACTTAAAGAATCTGACTTATTTGTACTTACAGAGTTAAGATTAATGTATGGTTTGTGGTAGTGGTGGTGGCGGTGGTGGTGGTGATGAAAAATACTTACTAAAATGTTTGCTGTCATGTGGAAGACGTTTGATGATTAATTGTGGTTTTGGTTTTGTTGTTGCTCTTAGAGAGAGAGGCGGGGGAGGGGTGAGAGCGCGGAGAAACTAGATTAATTCGTTTCGACTCAACTTGACAGCAATTTTTTTCTATTACGTGGATTTGTTTTACGGTGTGAGGTGAGGTATAGTAGTAGTAGTAGTAGTAGTAGTAGTAGTAGTAGTAGTAGTAGTGGTAATAGTAGTAACAGTAGTAGTAATATTAGTAACAGTAGTAGTAGTAGTAGTAGTAGTAGTAGTAGTAGTAGTAGTAGTAGTAGTAGTAGTAGTAGTAGTAGTAGTGGTGGTAGTAGTAGTAGCAGCAGCAGCAGCAGTAGTAATAGTAGTAGTAGTAGTAGTAGCAACAACATTAGTAACAATAACAAACAAGATCAGGAAGAGTAGTAACAGCAGCAACAATAATAACAAAAAGTATACAGAAAACAACATTTTCATTGCATTAGCTCCAAACTTTCCATGAAAACTTTGTGGAATGAAATGGACCAATAAAGTAATAATGTTGTGCGCTACAGATGAAAAAAAAATACACTTTTACTACAATTTTTGCTACTTTATCACTAAACAATATCAGTACGCTTTCCTGCCTTACATTGAGTGGACCTATAATACGAACAGTAACAGAGAGAGAGAGAGAGAGAGAGAGAGAGAGAGAGAGAGAGAGGATGGGGAAAAAATAGCATGCAATTGAAAAAACGGATATAGAAATCAGGCTCCTGAGAGTGGGGCGAAAACTGCGTCAGATCATCAGCAGTAAAGGCCAGACATTTCCTACTCCAAAATATACAAAAATTGTACCTTATTTCTATTTTCCGTTTTTTCCCCTCCAGAACGAAGCGAGGGAAACTAAGTGCTTCAGGGAGCGTTCAGGTGCTTTAGAGGGTTCATTTCCAAGTACTTTGACGCTTTTTTTTTTTTAGTGGCTACTGAGATGATATTTGACTTTTTGGGTGTATGCACGTTTAAACTTCCCAATATCAGGAAATTTTGGGATAATTATGCATGAACTAATGTATATTGAGGGGAAGCGTTGATTTCAAAGTACTTATACGCGTTTTTTTTTTTTTTTCAGCGGCTACGTTTATAATATTTTGCTTTTTCGACGTGTTTATGTACAGACCCAATATCAAGAAATTTTAGGGAGTAACTGTGCATGAATTAATGTAGGGTATATTTAGGGGGGAGGGTTCATTTCCAAGTACCTTTATGGATTTTTTTTTTATTGGTTACGTTTATGATATTTTTCGTTTTCAACTTGTGTATGTATAGACTCCAATATCAAGACATTTTAGGGAGTAACTGGGAGAATTGATGTCCGGGTATGTATATTGAATGGGGGAGGGTTCATTTCCAAGTACTTTGACGCGTTTTTTTTTTTTTTTTTTTCATTGGCTACGTTTATAATATTTTGCTTTCTCGCCGTGTTTATCTATAGACTCTCCAATATCAAGATATTTTTGAGGCAACCGTCCGTAAATTAATGTATACTGAAGGGAATATATCAACTTATTTATCACTGTATTTATTTACCTACATCTATCACGATTTTTTTTTTTTTCACTTTCGATTTACATTACTTTAAATCTCAGCAAACTAAAAACACGACCTCATAAATTTTCACCTTTTCTCATATTCATTTTCTCATTTTCTACAGATACGTGAGAATTTTTACACGTGACATTTTTCTTTTAATCTTTTTCGATGCGTATTTGTACAGAATCTGAGAACGCAATAGCAAAGTCTTCTTATACGTGCTATCAAATCCCTGCCAGTCTTTCTATGGCCATGAAGGGAAGGTTATTGGCAGGATTCGACATATATTTTGATTAAGAGTGGCGAAAGAGATAGAGGGAAGAGTCCAAAGGGGGTAATACGAGAAAGGGAGACGCGGAGAAGGAAAAGGCGGAGAAGAACGAAATGAATGAAGGAAGGAGAAAAGGAAGAAAGTTTGTAGGATTAAAAGGAGAAAGGGAGAAGAGAAGAACGTTGAGCAAGAGGAGAAGCTGCAGCAGGACCAGGAGGAGGAGGAGGAGGAGGAGGAGGAGGAGGAGGAGGAGGAGGAGGAGGAGGAGGTGGTGGAGGAGGAGGAGGAGGAGGAGAAAGTGTGGAAAGGAAGGAACTTGAAAGTTTTGATTAAGAAATGGAAGAAATGAAATAATTTGAAGGCTTGATGTTTGAAATGATACCAGAGAGAGAGAGAGAGAGAGAGAGAGAGAGAGAGAGAGAGAGAGAGAGAGAGAGATTAAGTACTAGCTAGTGGGAGGACAAGGTTACAAAAGCGTCACCAGGGAAACAGAAGTAGTCAGTGGGAGATTCAGTGTAAACATCAGGAAGAGGAAGGGGACGAGGGGAAGGAAGGGATAGAGAGAGAGAGAGAGAGGAGAGAGAAAGTGCCACATTAAGGAAGTGTTTATTGGAAGAGTTCGTAGGGGAGAGAGAGAGAGAGGGGGAGAGGGAGAGAGAAAATGAAAGTTCTTGATATTTAAAGCCGAATTGAATCACAGAAGAGAGAGAGAGAGAGAGAGAGAGAGAGAGAGAGAGAGAGAGAGAGAGAGAGAGAGAGAGAGAGTATCATTCAAAAAAAATTATGTCTATCCTTGGTACTACTTGTAATCCCTAAAAAAGAGGTCAAATGAAAGTTGGGAAAAACGGAAGAAAAAAATCACTAATCTACAAAGAAATATCCTTTACTACTCACATATTCTCCTCTCGTTCAAAAAATAGCAATCGGATAACACAACATTCTTTCCTTTTTACTTTCTTTTATTTTTTTTTTTTTTTTTGCAAAATTCATCGGAAATCACTTGAAAAAAATAATACAACGAACAGAAAGTCCTTTATCATTTTTTTCCCCAATTTGTGTAGATTTGAGTTGAAAAATGCACTTTAAAACACAGAGAGAGAGAGAGAGAGAGAGAGAGAGAGAGAGAGAGAGAGAGAGAGAAACCCCATCGCAAAAAATTTAACGTCACCTCAGCCTCTTTCGTCCTTACCAAGATGGCCGCTTCTAGGCGTCAGGTGGAGGGAGAGGGAAAAAAGAAGCGGTGATAATATGTGTCAGATCTAAAAGAATTTATCCACGGGGAGGAAAAGAGTGCGCAGGGTAATATGGCGGAGAGCAGTAAGGGCTGGAGGTGAAGCTGTACGTCCGCCATATTGGTAAGACTTGGAAGTTAGGAAGGGAGTGTAAGAGAAAGAGGAGGAAATAAGGAAATTGAGCAGATGGAAATGGATAAGTAGTAATTGGATTATATATGTAAGAAGAGAAAGAATGGAGGTAAGTGATGATGATGATTATGATGGTGGTGGTGGTGGTGGTGGGGGTGGTGGGGTTGGTGAGGGGTGGTGGGGGTGGTGATATGATTAGATAAGAGGTAAAATGAAGAGGAGGAGGAGGAGGAATTTTGTAAATTCCGAAAACCTGAATTCAAATTGTATCAGAAAAATGTTGATTTGGGAAAGTGATAGAAAATTGGCTTACATTGGAGAGAGAGAGAGAGAGAGAGAGAGAGAGAGAGAGAGAGAGAGAGAGAGAGAGAGAAAGAAAGTAATCCTATCTATACACCTTTCTCATCATCAACCTGTGCTCGGATAGATGTGTCTTGTCTACTGCTTCCACCCAACGCTGCTCCCCCCACCGCTGTCCCTCATCTCCCCTTCATCCCTGCACGCCACTCAGCCATGCCTGCACATCGCCACTTTGGGCTGCCTCTCATAATCTATTACATTCCGCTACACTATTTTTTTGTCAATACTTGAGCAAGATGTGTTGCTGAGAAATGTGTTTTAGTGCCAAACGTTTAGTGTGCTTTCATATCACCTTGACTGTCCGAGTACTACCTGCAGAAATAATAATATGTTATTCTTTTCAATATATATATATATATATATATATATATATATATATATATATATATATATATATATATATATATATATATATATATATATATATATATATATATATATATATATATACATATATATAGAGGAGTGCATGCCTGGTCTCCTTTCCCTGAGCGGAGCAAGTTTGAAGGTGCACATCCGTAGCATCTCATGGCGCAGCCTGGCCTGCCGGGCGGGGCAGAGCAGGACGGACTGCCAGGGAGCCTGAGTGCCGCCTGGGTGCCACACAACGTATCCTTATCGAGAAACATGACTAAGTTCAGTATTCAGGAAAGAAAGCGGCATGTTTATGTCCAGCAGCTTGAGTGGCCTGTGTGCAGACTGTGAGGCAGCGGCACGAAAAGTAAAAGCAACGGCGCGGCCGGACACTTTTGACAGACAGACGGACGGACGAACAGACGCGCTTCCCGCCTGACTGGTCCGCGCGGCCTGGCTTGTGTGGCTGAGAGACGGAATAAAATTCTCTAGAATTATTGGACACGGAAATCTTGAAGTGGATGGAATCCTGGAAATGAATCACGACAACAGTTTCAACACAACCCTGGGACTGAACAGAGACAAATATCATCTTTTGCCTGATTTATTTCACTTAAAAAGCAGGAAAAATACATAAGCCTCTTAAAGTAAATGCTTGACTTTCCTGAACAATTTTCATCCATCACGGGCGTCACAAAAATAACATAAATTGGAGACCTTACCTGTGCAACATTCATCAACACCTGACAGCGAGCAGGAAGAAACAAAGCAATAAGTACGTGCCGCCTGCAATCATACTAACGAGAGGGACGCCGCTAACTTTTGTATTCACGTGCTTCGCGTTATGTATATTTCACCCGCGCGAGGAGACAAGCAAAAGACAAACACACGACGTCATAAGGCAGAAAAACGTCCCGCTAACTTACAAACACAAAAGTACCCGGAAAGTTACGGAAGCTCTCTCTCTCTCTCTCTCTCTCTCTCTCTCTCTCTCTCTCTCTCTCTCTCTCTCTCTCTCTCTCTCTCTCTCTCTCTCTCTCTCTCTCTCTCTCTCTCTCTCATCATATCTTCATTATATCCTGTAATAAGAGTGAAAGCGAGAGAGAGAGAGAGAGAGAGAGAGAGAGAGAGAGAGAGAGAGAGAGAGAGAGAGAGAGAGAGAGAGAGCATTGCCTAAGCTTTTTAATCTCACAGCAAAAGAGTTAAAACAGCTGCCAGCTTTTTCTCCCCCTTCGAAATTAATATTTGTTCAAGGGGAAGGAAATTGTGAGTCTGCGTGGGGCTTGCGATGCTCTCTCTGTGTAAAGAAGTCATGAAAATAAAGAGAAGATGAGTGAATGTCCGATTTGTTTTGTATTGTGTGGTAATTTTTGTAAAGTTAATACCATGCAATATTTTATTTATTCACTTTTTTTTTTTTTTTTATTCATTTTAACAGTTTTTATTGTTGTACTGTTTTGTGTTCATAATTTCTTGTGTGTGTGTGTGACTACTGACAGCAGCCCCTTTTCTGTTCCCTCCTACTTGCTCTATCCTCATTTTCAATCCAAAGCTGGATGTTGCGCATACGTGCGTAACGACACCACTTGCTCTCGTGCCCACAATCTTGAATCTTCAGAATTTTCTACCATCTGGCTAAGACTTCAATGTCACTCTCTAACTAAATTCATCTGTGCTGTATACCTCTCACCTAATTCCTCTGACTATGTAAAATTCTTTGACTATTTGACTTCCAAGGTGGAGCACATCTTATCTCACTTTCCTTTTGCTGAGATCTCCATTTTAGGGATTTCAATGTTCACCACCAGCTTTGGCTTTCATCTTCTTTCACTGACCAACCTGGTGAACAAACCTTCAACTTTGCTATCCTTCATGACCTAGAGCAGCTAGTGAAGTTCCCTACCCGTATTCCTGACCGCCTTGGAGACACGCCCAACATTCTTGATCTTTTCCTAACCTCCAACCCTTCTGCTTACTCTGTTAAACTTTCCTCTCCGTTGGGCTCCTCCGACCACAATCTAATTTCCGTTACCAGTTCTATCACTCCAGTGCAGCCTCAGGACCCGCCTAAGCGGAGGTGCTTCTGGCATTTTAACTCTGCTAAGTGGGAGGAACTAAGGCAGTACTATTCTGATTTCCTTGGGATGATTATTGTTTTCATGTCAGAGATCCTTCTCTTTGTGCCGAGCGCATAACAGAGGTGATTATCTCTGGCATGGAGCTATACATTCCTCATACTTTCTCTAACCCTAAAGCTAAAAAGCCTTGGTTTAACTCTGCTTGTTCTCGTGCTGTCAATGATAGAGAGGCGGCTCACAAACGGTTCCGTAGCCATCCAACTGCTGAAACTCATGCCCTATATATTTCTGCCCGTAATCATGCCAAATCTATTCTCCAACTTACTAAAAACTCTTTCATCAATAGAAAATGTCAAAGTCTTTCCAATTCTAACTCCTCTCGAGATTTCTGGCATCTAGCCAATAATATCTCTAACAACTTTACTTCTTCGTCTTTCCCTCCTTTACTTCATCCAGATGGCTCTACAGCTGTCTCTTCTTTTCTAAAGCTGAACTCTTCGCTCAAACCTTTGCTACCAACTCAACTTTGGATGATTCTGGGCATATTCCTCCTACTCCTCCACCCTCTGACTACTTCATCCCTAAAATTAAAATTCTTTATAAAGACGTTTTCCTGGCCCTCTCTGGCCTTGATTCTCGGAAGGCTTACGGTCCGGATGGAGTCCCTCCTGTTGTTCTCAAAACTGTGCTTCCGAACTCGCTCACTGCCTGGTCAAACTCTTTCATCTGTGTCTCTACTTCTATTTATCCTTCTTGCTGGAAGTTTGCTCACATTCAACCTGTCCCTAAAAAGGTGACCACTCCAATCCTTCTAACTACCGCCCTATAGCTTTGATTTCCTGCCTTTCTAAAGCCTTTGAGTCTATCCTTAATAGGAAGATAATGAGGCATCTATCAGCTCACAACCTTCTCTCTGATTGCCAGTATGGTTTCCGTAAAGGCAGATCTACTGGTGATCTTCTTACTTTCCTAACTGAATCTTGGTCATCCTCTTTAGGGACTTCGGTGAAACCTTTGCTGTCGGCCTTGACATATCGAAAGCCTTCGATAGAGTCTGGCACAAATCTTTAATTTCTAAACTACCCTCCTACGGATTCTATCCTTCTCTCTGTACCTTCATCTCCAGTTTCCTTTCCGATCGTTCTATTGCTGCTGTAGTAGACGGTCACTGTTCTTCCCTAAAACTATCAACAGTGGTGTTCCACAGGGTTCTGTCCTATCACCCACTCTCTTTCTATTATTCATCAATGATCTCCTAAATCTGACTCAATGCCCTATCCACTCCTATGCTGATGATACCACCCTGCATTATTCAACAGCGTTCAACAGACGCCCAACCCAACAACAATTAAATGACTCAAGGCGAGATGCTATAGGACGCCTAACTTCTGATCTTTCACTTGTTTCTGATTGGGGCAGAGAAAACCTGGTTTTGTTCAATGCCTCAAAACTCAATTTCTACAACTATCTACTCGACATAACCTTCCAGACAACTATCCTCTCTTCTTCAATAACACTCAACTTCCCTCTCCTCTACATTAAACACACTCGGTCTATCCTTCACTAAAAATCTAAACTGGAAATTTCACATCTCTACTCTTGCTAAATCAGCTTCCAAGAAGTTAGGTGTCCTATGGCGTCTTCGTCCATTTTTCTCCCTCCCAGCTGCTTGCTCTGTACAAGGGCCTTATCCGCCCGTGTATGGAGTATGGCTCTCATGTCTGGGGGATCCACACACAGCTTTACTAAACAAGGTGGAATCTAAAGCTTTTCGTCTTATCAACTCTTCTCCTCTAACTGACTGTCTTGATTCTTTAAGTCACCGCCGCAATGTTGCATCTTTATCTGTCTTCTACCGCTGTTTTCATGCTGTCTGCTCTTCTGAACTTGCTAACTGCATGCCTTCCCCTCCTGCGGCCTCGCTGCACAAGACTCTCTACTTCTTCTCATCCCTATTCTGTCCATCTTCCTAATGCAAGAGTTAACCAGTATCTTCACTCCTTCATTCCCTACACTGGTAAACTCTGGAACTCTCTACCTGTGTCTGTATTTCCACCTGCCTATGACTTAAACTCTTTCAAAAGAGGAGTGTCAAGACACCTCTTACGTTAACTGGACCCTCCTTTTAGATTTTTTGTTTTTCTCTTTCTACTTTCTTCTTAACAGGGCCTGGCAACCAGCGGGATTTTTTTTTCCAACACTTTGTTTGCCCTTGGCCAGTGCCCTTGTAATGTAAAAAAAAAAAAAAAAAAAATGTGTGTGTGTGTGTGTGTGTGTGTGTGTGTGTGTGTGTGTGTGTGTGTGTGTGTGTGTGTATGTGTGTGTTTAATGTGGTGTAATTTGATGGTACAACTGATAACATTATTTTGTGTTGTTGTTCAGTTTGTAATAAATGTATTACTGTGTTGTTTTTCTAGTTATGTTTCCGCATTTTTAGTCATTTGTTTTCCATTGTGATTTACATATTCCTATAAAGAAAATTTAATATGTAAAAGAAGCATAAATTGAAATATAAATTAAAAAGAACAGATATATAAATTATTATTAATTTTATATTCACTGGAAAAAAAATCATTTTCCATACTCTATCAAATTATTTTAGCGTTTCTCATGTTATCATAGTAAAGACCTTATTAATCTGTCACTGGGACCGTAAACACATCCTTAGAAACCCGTGGAACTACAATTAGAGCCTTTTGACAGTAGAGGAGATGCAACGCAGAGTCCTTTCACATAACAAGGCCTCACTCTACCAATACCATTAGAACGAAACAACGACAATACAGCAAAACACAATAGCAGCGTCTCCCTTTCCCCTTCCGCCACTCCCTCTCTGCCCTCCACACACGTTGCTTACTCACGCGCTGAGGGAAACACGGGAAGTCTCTCCATCAGCTCATTATGTAAACAGGAGTGACGCCACTTCTCCCATTCGCACCAAAGAAAGTTAAGCGCCAGACCAGACCTCACTTCGCGGTCACCCTTCGCAAGTTAGGAAGCGGGAAGAGAGTCGAGCTAGGGTTTAGGTTATAGACTCCCCTGAGATCAAGTTGTAGAGTGGCTACGAGATGTTTTTCAGGTGTTATGTTAGGTGTTTAATAGATAAATGGGTTGGGAAGGCGAAGTTCTGGAGGGAGAGGTAGGAAGGGATAGGGAGGAGGTATTGATAGCAGTGTTGATGGTGATGATGGTGGTTATGTGGTGTAAGTAATGATGGAGATGATAATGAAGACTGTTTGTGATGGTAATAAGGATGGTGATCATAATGGTAGTGGATTTATGATTATATTTGATGGTGATGATAGTGAAGCGCCATTAAACTGTGAGGATGATAATTGCGCGTGTAGGGAAAGTGATGAAGTGGTGATAGTGGAAGTGCTGGTGGAATAAAGAAAGAGATTGATTGTGAAGATGAAGAATGATAACGATAAGCTAGTAAAATAAATAGTAGTAAAATAAAAGACTCCACCAACGGTAAAAAAAAAAAAAAAGATGATAAAATTATGAAAGTACCAAACACTCAAATATCAGTAACATTGACAGAGAAACACAGCAGAGAATGTAATGACAAAAACAGTACCGAGCCTAAGATATCTTCAGCCACTAACAAGGACCACCAACAAAAGCCCCACCATAAAAAGAACCAGTAATTAGGCAGGGAGGAGCGTCTTTAGCCAGGAATGGACAGGTAGACTCGTGCATACAGAGAAACGCGTGCCTCACAAATATAATGATTCGAATAAATATTTGAGCCACGTCAGGTAGAAATAAAAACAGTGAGCGGGCCAGTGAAAATTAGGGGGGAGTTGAACTATTATTTAGAGTGATAACAGTAGGAGTAGACGGTAAATGTGAGCTACAAAAATGGACTTAATTGCCTCCTACGGTGCAGTTAAGGTGTGATTCAGGGACAGGTGATGTAAATGTAAAGGTAACTATTTGTTTTTAAAGTACATACGTATGCCAGGGATTATGTTTGCGTGTTTAGAGTAATACAGGAAATAAAAGACAGAAAGAATAGCGCTTAAAGAGGGGAAAGACACGAAGGGAAAAGGGGAAAAATGGTAGATGAAGGGAACCGAGGGGAGACGAAAGGGAGGAAAAGCGAGAAGGTAAAGAGGTGAAAATAACGAAAATCAGGAGAGAATAGGAGGAAAGGAAGAGAAAACTGAGGTGATGAAGACATAATAGGAGGGAAGAGACATAGAAACTTAGGGTTATATAGAAGTAAAGAAATAAAAAAGAAAATATAATGTAAAAAAAAGCAAGAATGAAAAGATAAAAAAGGAAAGAAAGACAATAGAAAGACACAACAGTTCATACCATTAAAGACCGTTCGTTTTATTTGGCATGTTCTTTTCACAATACAAAAACCTGTCACATGCATATTTACCTGTGACATTATCCGCGTATCATTTATTCCTGTGGCATTTCTTCTTTTGACATATTCTAGTAGAGCTAGTACTGGCTCCTCCTGCGCTTCATTCCTCGTTTACCCCTTGAGTACCATGACGCGTTTCCATATTCATTCTGGTTACTATTTGATGATTTTATACAGCTTCAGAAACTTATGTGTCGATTAAAATAGTGAAGAATCTGGCCATTAACCTTCTGACCACTATAGACGCTTCATAATGTAAATAAAATCATCTAATCATCCCCAAAACTCAAGGTAGAAATGCGTCTCAGTAATGAAGGAATTAAAAACAGGCGAAAGAAAGGGACGTAATGCAAATAATTGAACGAAGTCTGTCTCATAAATATTTTCCAGTGACACTATCCACGTACCATTTATTCCCGTGGCATTTTTCTTTTTAACATATTCTAGCAGTGTCTTTCTGAACCACACCACATGACACACCTAATAACAAGCTCTGCAATGATCGCAATGCTCAGAGGAAGGCTGCATTGGTACAGGCTTGAATAATTTGAAGATCCTGTCAGAAAAGTTGTGAGAAAAGTTAAAAATTTCGATTCTTATCTCAGCCACGTCAATCTCCTGTGCCTCGTAAATGTTCAATAAAGTACCTTAGTGAATAGGGACGTGTTTTGCCCGCCACTGAGGGAGACTTTCATGCATGTATTGGCCCCGAAGTGTGTGTCAAGGTGCCCTCCTCCTCTCCTCTTCTCGTTCGCCTACATATATATCCATGTTAATTAAGGTTCACAGGTAAAGGTAGAATAATATTGAAATGTTGATAGTGTTTTGGAAAGGCACTGGCCCCCTGATGATATTCAAATATTCTTAACCCTGCCTGCTTACCTGCTTTCCCTCCTGTCTGCTTTCCTTTCCTTCCTTCCTACCTCCTTGATTTTGTGTGTTCTTACTCTATTGTTTTATTAAATTTCCTCTGTTTCTTTCATCTATTTCTTTCATTTCTTCTTCATTTCTTCCTTCTTTTATTCACGTACTTACCTATTCATTAATCAATAAAACTACTTATCTTATCTTGATTTTATGTTTTTCTCCATTATTCTTATTCCCTTGTCTTTCCTCTATTTTTTTTTTTGTCTCTTTCCTTCCGTCCTTCCTTCATTTATTCCTTATTTTACTCACCCACTATCTACCAACCATCAAACCTTCTTACTCCTACCCACCTTTCCACCTGCCTGCCTACATGCCTACCTGTCCTCCATTCTTTCCTCCCTCCCCACCTGTCTACCTATTACCTTCTCCCACCCCTCACCTGTCCAGTTCTCCGCCTCCCGCCTGTTTGCCTGTCGTGCTCTCTGCCAAGCTTCTCTCGACCACTGCCAGGTGCAAATAAATATTCAGCATGATAACCTTAAAAACAACAGCTGACAGGAGGCTTGTGTTCGTAATTCACTTCATTAGCAAGGTAATTTGAGACTAATTAGCTCTAGAGGTTCGGGGTATATTGTATTAACCTCATTTAATATGCAAGTCTTCATTATGCACATTGAGGTATATACGTATTGTTGTTTTTACTGGGTTTTGTTCCTGCTTAAGTTTATTTTCGCTTATTTTACTTGATGTGTCTGTGTAAATTAATTGTTAGAAAAGCTTGTCTAGTAAATGAATAGAGTAATATGTTTTTCTGATTTTTTCATGTTTTATCTGTGTTTTTTTTTTTTTTTTTTTTTTTTGTTGTGTAAAAATATGAAAGAAAAACTGGCAGGATTCTCGTAAATGTGAAGGTTTTTGAAGCGTATATTTCCAGGCAACAAATTTCTCTTTTGTTCGCTCACCGTCTGTGTTCTTTATTCTTTTTTTCCAAATAAGACTGACAAATAGCATCACCTCATTTTTCCTTCTACTTTACAATGTTAATTGAAATTGCTGGCATTGCGGAAATTGTTCCCAGCGGTTGAACGAGTAACAATAATATAGATGGTGAATTTTTTATTTGCTTCAACAAACTCTTTTTTTTTCTTTCTTATTAATCATTTCGCGTTTTTTTTTTTTTGTCACTTTTTTCTGACTTTATTTTCCATCATATCTTGTTTTCCTTTTCATCTTTTCCTTTTTACCAAATTTTCCTATGCAATTTCTCTATTATTCGTATTTTCTTATATTTCCCTCCTTTTATTTAATCTTTCTGTTTCTTGTACTTTCCTTTTCATTTTCCTTGCTTTTCTTTTCATCTTTTTGCTTTTTACCAAATTTTCCTTTACCATTCCTTTATTACTCGTATTTTCTTATATTTTCCACTTTTCTTGTATTTTCCTCTTTCTTATACCCTTGATTCTTTCTTGTTTTGCTTTTCATCTTTCTCCTTTTACCAAATTTTCCTATACCATCCATTCCTTATCAATCGTATTTTCTTATATTTCTCTCTTTTTCCTTTATCTCTCTTATCTTGTAGTTTATCACTTTCCTCCTATCCATTTTCCTCTTTCCTTTCCTCCAGTTCTGTATTTCCAAGGCATCGTTTTTCAGTGCCTCATATTTTCCCTTATTGTTTCCATTCACTGAGTTAACAAGACCAATTTTTCACAATCACAAACAAACACTTCGCTTCGAAATTAGTCAGTCCATTCCCTCTCTCATTTTTTCTTGAACGTTTTTTCTTTTTTTTTCGTTTTTTTTTTTTCATTTTTATTTAGCCGTCTGATTCTACGTGTTGATTTGTTTGTTTGCCAGCTTCCTTTGCGCTTGCATGAGCAATTATCTGTATCTGTATGCTCTCTCTCTCTCTCTCTCTCTCTCTCTCTCTCTCTCTCTCTCTCTCTCTCTCTCTCTCTCTCTCTCTCTCTTGCTAATTAAGGCTCCGGGCCACTTCACTCACCTCTACCGTCCCCTCTCCCCCTTCATTTCCCCCCCTCCTCCTCCTCCTCCTCCTCCTCCTCCTCCTCTTCCACCTCCTCCCCACAACACAATCTTCCCTTTCCTTCCATAATCCACAATCCACTCACCTAATCTCACCCTCCTCGCTGCATTTACCTTACTTTACCTGTATTACTTCACCTTACCTAACTTTACCTTAACGCACCTTACCTTGCTTCGTCCTACCTTGTTTTTTTTTACCTTAGCTTTTTTACCTTGCCTTACCTCGTCTTACCTTATTTTTACCTTAGCTTTCTTTACCTTACCTTGCCTTACTCTCCTGTCGTCTTACCTCTATTTGTCTTACTTTATCTAAATTTACCTTCGATTACATTAAATTTCTCTTTCCTTAACTTCATTTTCATATTCAACGGTTTCTCTTTATTTTCTCTACAACTGTTTTTTTTCTTTTTCCCTTCTCTTGTATCCTTTCCCAGTTCATCTCTTTTCTCCCTATCCTGTGTTCCTCGCTTTCTCCTTTTTTTTTTCCCTCTAAAAGAACAAAATTGCCGTTCTATATTCCACCTGAGGGGAAAAAAATTAACCTACTCCATCACACGCCGCGATATTTTGTAATTAGTTTGTTAATAGAATTCCTATGACAAAGATTATCTGATTTATGGTATATTTGGTGGGGTTAGCAGGTTGACGTTTGGGGAAATGAGAGGTGAGTGGGTTCAATGTTTTTATTCTTTTTCTCTTTTTCTTTTCTTTTAATTTTCTTTTTCTTTTTTTTTTCTACTTCGTTTCGTGTTTTTTTCTGGGTATTCTGTCTTATTTTAGTTTTCATTATTAGTTTTTTTTATTTCTAGTTTATTTATAAGCTTTCTTCTACTATTTTCATTTTTTTCTGTTTTCGTTTTTTTTTTTTTCATTTTGCTTTTCTGTTTCAATTTCTGTGTTTTCTTTCGTGAGTTGTGTCATCTTTTAGTTTTCATTATTATTTCTTTTATTTCTAGTCTATTTATAAGCTTTCTTCTACTATTTTTTTCTGTTTTCTTTTGTTTTCATTTTCCCTTTTCATTTCATTTTTTTCTGTTTCAAATTCTAGATTTTTCTTTTTCATGGGTTCTGTCATTTTTAGTTTTCATTATTAATCTTTTATTTCTATTCTATTTTTAAGCTTTCTTCTATTTTATTTTTTCATGTTATCTTTTGTTTCCATTTTCCTTTTTCATTTTCCTTTTTTTATTTGAAGTTCTAAGTTTTTTTTCGTGGATTCTGTCTTTTTTTCTTTTCATTTTTTTATTTCTAGTTTATTTTTAACCTTTCTTCTAATATTTTCATTTTATTTTTTTTTTTTTTTTATGAATGAAGTGTATGAATTAATTTAAGCTCTCACTCTATGTTTTCCTTTTGATGTCTTTATATGTATTATTGTATACTTACCTTTATTATTTACTTTTCATTTCACCAGCACACACTCACACAAAACTGATCTTCCTTTCTTTCTTTTTATATTCATTCTCTGTCATTTATTCCTCTTATCTCGGTCTCGTTCACTCTGCGCAGTCTTCTAAACATAACACATCTTGGTATCTTGGCAACGTGCTTCATTTTCTTATTTTACCTCCATTTTCCCAATTCTATGCTGTGTGTGTGTGTGTGTGTGTGTGTGTGTGTGTGTGTGTGTGTGTGTGTGTGTGTGTGTGTGTGTAGATTACAGTTAGTTGCTCAGTTCTGTACCTTCTTTTTTTTAATAAGTAATGTTATATATCACTTTAATCCTTATTTTACATGTTATTACTGTAAGTTGTCAATAAAATATGTATCTACTTATCTGTGTGTGTGTGTGTGTGTGTGTGTGTGTGTGTGTGTGTGTGTGTGTGTGTGTATAGGTGGATGGATGTTGGAGGGGAGGGAGTTCTATCTTTTTTTCTGTGGAAACATCAAGAGTCTGGTCAGGAAAAGAAAAAAATCACGGGGTCTTATTTATTTTTTTTCGTTCTCTCGCTTCCTTTCAGCTTTTATAGAATATGAAACTAATTTGTCTTGGAACTGAATATCTAATTATTAATACTATTATTCAGAGAGAGAGAGAGAGAGAGAGAGAGAGAGAGAGAGAGAGAAAGCTGGGATACTGGGGAATAGACAGATAGACAAAACAGAGAAACATACACACAAGCATACAAATATAGAAAGAAAACACACAAACATAGAAAATAAGGGAAAAAACAAGCAATATCCACATGAGAGAGAGAGAGAGAGAGAGAGAGAGAGAGAGAGAGAGAAACAAAACAAGCACACAAAAAAGAAAACACAGGCAAACAGAGGCAAAAATAAACAAGATCAAACACAAACAAGCAGTATTTCTCAGTGGAGGGCAGAAAAGGTTGAAGGGAAATTCTCACCTTTTCCCTCAAGATCAGGACTCAGGGGGGGAAGTGAACAGGTGTGTGCAGGTGTGCGGATCAGTCCAGGTGAGCGTTTCCCTCAGGTGTGTCGGAGAGTTACGAGGAAGGGGCTTGGGGAGGAATTTATCTCCTGTGAGGAAGAGAGGAAAAGAGGAGGAGGAGGAGGAAGAGGAAGAGGACGAGGAGGAGGAAAGTGTGCTTGTCTGATGAAGCTAACAGGGAGCAGGTAAAGGTTATGTCCATATTGTGAAGGAAAGGAGAATTAGCAAGGGAACAGGTAGGAAAAGAGATTATTTCATTTCGTTAAAGAAGAAAATTAAAACAAGATATATAAAGAAGATTGTTGAAGGGAAGAAAATAGATATACCAAAGAATCTTGTATAATTCCAGTGAAGAATACTAGAAATATCAATAATTATGTAACAGAAACGGAAGGTAATATTGATATTGGTAAAAGAAATAGAATAGATTGTAAATAAGTTTGCATTAACTGGAGGAAAACCGGGAAAGTTAAAATAGACCAGTCAGGAAACGAGAATCATGTCAATAGTGTTAAATGGAAAGAGAATTCATATCGAACTAGTGAAGGAAATGTTTGGTAGATATTGAAGAATGTCACTTCGATATTGCTGAAGGAGAGAGAGTTAACTGACGTGCCATAAATACTGAAGGTCATGTCAATATTGTCAGAGGAAAAGTAAATACTTTGAACTCTGAAGGAAAAAGAAGCAGAACAAATAAAATGAAATAGAAATAGAAAATATATATTACAACTCGCTTACAAATTGTCTTCATATTACGTAAACCGAAGCAATATAACGACAAAAAACAGGCAAATATAAAGAAAGTTTTGAATCGAGGCAAAAAGTATTCGATATCGATATACGTAAACAGTTGTATAGTTAATGGGCAGGAGTCACGTTGCAGTACCGTGATAGTTGTTAATTGAGTAGACATCAGAAAAGTTCAGCAAGCAAATCGATGATAATGAAGTTAGTAATAATGCATGCTGTGTGGTGAGATGTTAGCGGCGTGGTAACTGTCAGCGAGAATCTGTAAAATCCCTCTATGGCCAAGTGACTAATTCATATGCGCCACGCCCTTTACTCCGACTCAGGTAGAAACACAGGAGTGAGGCAAAAAGACACGGAAATGTGACTTTAAGGTTACAGATAAAAATTTAAGTGATTTGGGCTTTTATTTTTTTCTTTTTTATGATGGCTTTCTTTAATGTAATAGGGAACACCGGCCAAAGGCAAATAAATAGAAAAAAGCCCCACTGAGTTGCTGGTCCCTAAAGAAGTTAAATAGAAATATAGTCGGAAGGGGACTCCAAGGGTGGTACAGGAGGCAAGGGAAATATAAATGATGAAAATATCTCTGCATCTGTGGAGAAAGTTCAGACATCAAAGCTTAAAATAACTCGTTTTGTTCTTTAAACGTAAATCATCCGTGCGTTTAGTGGCACAAAATTACTTAATAACAAGTAGCTGATCAAAAAGTAACAACGTTGATGAAGACTGTGATGAAACTGCTCTCGCTCTCTCGTTCTCTTTACTTATGTATCCTCGGAACTATTTATGTATTCATTAAGCGGCTTATATTTCGCTGAAACACCGCACAGATACTAACATGCTGCATTATTCATGAACTAATTATTTTTTTTCTACAGAGCTTACGGAAAATATAATGTGATTTTGTACACTTCCTCTCTCTTCGCCAGAGCGCTTCATTCATTTCATGGTGGAGTGAAGCAGTATCGTGGTGAGTGAACCTGAACGAACAGTCACTGAAGATTCATAACAGGGACAGGCAGATATGTGGACAAAAACACCGATGGAAAGATGCATAAATAGATAGACAGGTGAATAAATAGGTAAAAAGACAGGTGTATTGGCAGATAGGTACACAAACGGAATAAAAAAAACACATGAAATACAGAAATCATTAGATAAATAGAGGCCGATATACAAAGAAAGAAAATACACAGATAGACAGACAAATAAAGACAGACAGATATACAGTCAGCCAATTGAATAATAAAACAACGTGCAAGCAGACAGAAATGTAAATAGATAAATTAATACACACATTAACAAAAAAGACAAACAGACAGACAGGCAAACATCTAAAATAGGTACACAGACAGACAGACAGACAGACATGTAAACAAAAAATCAATATTACCAGATAAGCAAATAAGAAAATAAATAAGTAAACAAATGAAACAATTAAAACAGATGAATCAACAGAAAGACAAAACAGAGAGAGAGACCGACAGGACAAAGCAACACAGACACACAGACACACAGACAGGGATAAAAAATAACGCAAAAATGTTTCAAAAATCAAGTATGTAAAACGCGCGCAATGAACACAATGTACGAAATATATAAATGTTAATAAGCCCACTAAAAAGGACGATAACCTAATGGTCATGAAAAATTAATACAGTTTTGCATGTTTTTGTGTCATTATTATTATTTTGTTCGTGTGTTGGTAATGCTGTTGCCGCCGTAATTGTTGTTGTTGCTGATGATTTTGTTGATGTTGTTGCTGTTGTTGATGTTGATATTGTGACATGTTATTTAGAGAGAGTTTTGTTAGTTGCAGCGATTAACAAGAGAGAGAGAGAGAGAGATATCAAACGCACTAAAAATCACGAGCCAAAGTGTAACATAGAAACTATAATACCTCCGAAATAGCAATAGAAATAATAATGATAATGATCAAAATAATAATCATGAAAATAATAATAATAATAATAATAATAATAATAATAATAATAATCCTAGTTAGGAAGTAAAATAATCATCCACAACTCGATTAACCTTCCCCACTTTCCTACAATAATAATAATAATAATAATAATAATAATAATAGTAATAATAATAATGATGATGATGATGATGATGATGATGACGGTGAAGAGATCGTTAGTTATTACGGAAGAGACGGACGAAGATAGGGAAGAAGGAGAGGCGCAATAAAGGAGGGCATGGAAGGAAGAGGAGGACTAAGGGAGGACATAAACTAGATTATCTTTGCCGTTTCAATCTTCCCATATTTTATTATCATTCCGGGAAAATAAAATTATATGAGGCGAAATTCATTACAGATTTATTCCTAAACTGGTTTGGAATCCATTTCAATACCGCCATTAATATTGTCATCTATCAAAATTCTCTCTCTCTCTCTCTCTCTCTCTCTCTCTCTCTCTCTCTCTCTCTCTCTCTCTCTCTCTCTCTCTCTTGTCCTTGTCCTCGTTTTGACACTTATCTTCGTTATTCGTCAATTTTTTTGCTTTAACTTCCTTCTTTTGGTTTCCTCCCTTTTCTCTTACTTCCGTCTTCGCCTCCTCCTCTTCCTCCTCCTTCAGAATAAACCTTTTCATCACCAGAGTCCACACACCTGGCCAGAAATCTTCTTAATTAGTATTTACTTTGGCCTATCAGCCTGACGCTACCACCTCCTCCTCCTCCTCTTCCGTCCTCCTCCTTATCGACTTCATTCTTCTTTCTTATGTCTCCTTTCCTCTCTCCTCCGCGTCTCCTTCCTTTATTATTTTTTCCATCATAGTTCCATGCATGACGAAGGAAGGAATAGAGAAACAGGAGTCGATAAAGTGGAATAAGGCACCATCGGGTAAAGGATTAATAGACGAATGTATGAAAGGAAAACACCGAGAGAGGAAAGAGTACGCGAAAGAAGAAAAAACAAAGCGATTTAACACTGAATAAAGATTTTCCTGACTGCGCTTCGACTGGAAAAGCAAAACAATGGAAGGGAAAACTAAAGGAAAAGAATATCGCAGCTTAAACTTTCTTTTTTTTCGCGGGACGGAGAAACTCGTGAATTGGTGAAGGTTGGCGTGACAGATCCTCAAAGTCAACACAGGAGGATCGAAGCTTAAGTTTGGGGTGTTGATAGTCACATTGAGAGAGAGAGAGAGAGAGAGAGAGAGAGAGAGAGAGAGAGAGAGAGAGAGACTTATAGACAGATGGACAGACAGATAGACTGAGAGAGTATATCACTGCTCTGAAATTGTCTATAAGTATTCGGAAAAAGAAAGCAAGATAAATGACAAGAAATCAATGTGTAAAAATACATGTTTTTTTTTCCTATCATGTACATACACACACTTGAGCAGTCATACACGTACAGAAAACTATATATACGCTGTCATATACAAATACATAAAATTTCCACTTTCTTTGACTACCTGAAACTAATTTAACCTAACCTAAATAAAACTAAACTATCCCATTACACACAAAAACATAATCTAACCTAACATTACCCAAGCTATTGTAATGTCAATGTAAATAGATCAAACAAAAAAAGGAGAAAAGCAATTATAAAAAAAAAGTCTCGTTTTTTCTACAAATCTTGCAATTCTCTTAACTCACTTCAAATCCTCCTTTCTTGATTTCCTTTCTATTCTTTTCTTCTAAGTTTTTGTATTCCTTGGTCAGCATTCTAGAAAAAAATATATGTAAGCAAAAATCCACCGAAAAACATGAAGGCCAAAGAGGAAAAAAAAGGCATTCTAAGGTACACACAATAAATAATTAAGTGTACCTTTAAAAATCTTGGAGAAAAGTGAAGCACATGATAAAGAAAACGCTAAGAGATTCGTGCTCTATTTTTGGGTACCTACTTGAGAGAGAGAGAGAGAGAGAGAGAGAGAGAGAGAGAGAGAGAAGACGGGGTGGCAAAGCTTCTTACTAGTGGGATCGGCTTCACTACATCACGCTGAGGTTTCAATTTCGGCTTCAATATTATAATTTCACGACAGTAAAAGCTCTGCCTCCTTGGGGACTTCCTGAATTTTCCGCCCCTCTGTGCTGCGCCGCCTTCATTAGACACGATGGCCGGAGAGAGAGAGAGAGAGAGAGAGAGAGAGGATTGGGACGGCAGGATACGGGAGAAAAATGAAAGTATTTAGAGAGAGAAATGTAATGAAAAATAGGAAGAATGCTAAATTATGAACGCGAAGGTTTTCTATTCTACTTTTTTTCTTTTTCCTACGTTCTTTTTTTTCTCCTCCTTCCTTCCTTCCTTGTTTTTTTTTACCTCCTTCCTTTTCCCTTCCTTTCTTCTTTCCTTCCTTCCTTCCTCCTTTCCTCCCTTCCTCTCTCCCTTTCTTCCTGCCTGCCTTCCTTTTTCCCTACCTTCCTTCCTTCTGTCCTTCCTTCCTTCCCTCCTTCCTTCTTTCCTTCCTTCCTTCCTTCCTTCCTTCCTTCCTTCCTTCCTTCCCATCTTCCTTCCGTCTTCCTTCCTTCCTTCCTTCTTTCCTTCCTTCCTTTCTTTCTTTCTTTCTTTTTTTTCTTCCTTCCTTCCTTCCTTTCTTCCTTTCTTTCATCCTTCCCTCTTTTCCCCCTTCCTTCATTCTTTCATTCATTCATTCCTTTCTTCCCTTTTCCCCTCATCTCTCTACATTCTCCCAAAAACAAATACCCTACCCATTCGGCTCACCGTCTCCCCTCCCCACCACCCACCATCTCATCAACACCAACGCATAACACAACGCAATCCTCCCTCCCTCATCACCTCCATCACCCTCATCACCCAGCCGAGCATTCCAGGCGCCTATGTTCCCTCACCCATTAACACTGACACGCCAGTTCCTCGTTACTTCCTCCTGTTCACCCATCATTCTCCTCCATCATCTTAGATCTCCTCTCCTCCCAATTCATCACAATATCTTTGCTGGAGCGTGCATGGGTACCAGAGCGAGAAGTAGAAGGGAGAGATATAAGGGAGAAGGAAGAGAGGGGGAGATATGGAGGCTGTATGTGTGCGTAGTAGGGAGATAGAGACAGAGGCGTAGAGTGATATAGATAGCCAGGACGGATAGCAAGGGAGCAAGGGAGAAATGGCATAGATAGCGCGGAGGGAGAGGGAGAAAGAGAAATGGGAAAGGTGAGGCAGGGAGAAGGGAAGGGCACAAGGGGAGATGGGAGAAAGATGGGGGAGAGGAAGGGTCACAGCATGTAAAAATGAGGTGCTCCATTCTGGTGAGGGGATTGGCAATAGGAAATGGGGAGAGGGAGAGAGAGAGAGAGAGAGAAGGAGAGGTCACAATACTTTCTCCTCCTCTTCTTCCTCCTCCGTGTTTGTTGTGGTAAGTGATGGGAAACAACCCCTGACCGTCTACCTTCCGATACTAAATTGCTATAGTTTGTCTCCTTGTAAATTACTAGGGAAGAATTACCATACCTAGGAGAAGGAGGAGGAGGAGGAGGAGGAGGAGGAGGAGGAGGAGGAGGAGGAGGAGGAGAAAATACAGGTTAAGAACACAGATAGATGGTGATAAATTAAGTGAAAACACGAAAGTGACGTGAGATGTGATTTTTTTTCGTGTGTGTGTGTATGTGTGTGTGTGTGTGTGTGTGTGTGTGTGTGTGTGTGTGTGTGTGTGTGTGTGTGTGTGTTTAGTAAGAAAGAGGGAGACGGAATATGGAATCACGACAGAGATATGTTGATAAAGGGCAAGAGCAGAATAAATGTGAGGGAATATGTAAATAAGGGATATAGGGAGGGGCGAGGGTGAGAGAAGGGGAGGGAGGGGAAGGGTGAGGGGAGGGTGAGGGGAAGGGTGAGGGGAGAGGAGGGGTGTGAGTGAGGGGAAAGAGAGGTATTATTTTTTCTTGTGTTGGGTAAATTAGGGAAGGTCATATTTTTAGGTGAAGTTATATTCTTAATTCTCTCTCTCTCTCTCTCTCTCTCTCTCTCTCTCTCTCTCTCTCTCTCTCTCTCTCTCTCTCTCTCTCTCTCTCTCTCTCTCTCTCTCTCTCTCTCTCTCTCTCTCTATTTGTTGTGTCAATACTCCCACATTTATCAGCAGTGAACTGTGAGAGAGAGAGAGAGAGAGAGAGAGAGAGAGAGAGAGAGAGAGAGAGAGAGAGAGAGAGAGAGACAATCATTAGTGTTCACTACAAATATTATCATCTTTGACGTTCATTTGTCATCATCACCACCACCACCACCACCACCACCACCACCACCGCCACCATAACTATAACAGCAACAACAACAAAACAACATAAAAAAAACCTGGCATGCACTACAGCCACCTACAATTTGGCAACCATCACTATTTCTCCAGCCCTTTCCTTCTCCTTTTGATCCTCCTGCTCCCCTGCCTCCTCCTCCTCCTCCTCCTCCTCCTCCTCCTCCTCCTCCTCCTCCTCCTCCAATTTCACCTTCCTCCACCTCCTCCATCATATGTAACATGAGCTGCAAGTAAAATTTTCGCATAATTTCGGTTTTGGCGGAATTTCTGAATCACAAAAAAGTATCCATGAAAAGACTAAGAACCAGAAGAATTTGGAAATTGCTTTTCTATTCCCTTCTCCTTCCTCTTCCTCTTCTTCCTCCTCCTCTTCCTCCTCCTCCTCCTCCTCCTCCTCCTCCTCCTCCTCCTGGTGCTCCCCAAAAAGTGAAATTCTTGACCAAAGTTATTATTATGCACCTTCCACTCAGCTTGACTTGAATGAATAGAAAGGCAGTGAAAAATATAATCTTTCCTTTTTTTTCAACGTTTTATTTTACACATACTTTATTTTCGCCTGTTTCTGTATTCTTATTTTGCTTTTCTCTGTATATTTTTCGCCTGTCCATTTTTTCGCTTTTCTCTGTTTATTTTTTGCCTGTCAATTTTTTTTTTTTTTCCTGCCTGTAATTTTCACCTGTTTCTTATTTTTTTTTTTTTTCGCTTCTTTATTTTTCACCTGTTTTCATTTTTTTTTTTTTTTTGTCTATCTCTGTTTATTTTCCCGCTTGTCTCTGTATTTTATGTTGCTGCGGAAATGTTAGTTTGTGCAGCAGGAACTTGAGGAGTGAGAGAGAAAGGATGTGTGTGTGTATGTGTGAGTGAGTGTTTCCATTGTTGCATGCGTCACACCGTAGAGGAAAATGTTGCGAGCCAGTGTATGTTAGTAAGCTTGTGTTTCTCAAATGTGTTGCGGTGTGGTGACGGCTGCGATATTAGTGTTGTGTTCACGTTTTCGTCGACTCAGCTTTCAGGGGGAGCTAAATTAAGTTACGTGTCACCATGTGGAAAACGGTGCCACCTCTGTTCTCTCCTGCCTTTTTTCTTCCCCCTTGTGTTCTTTCTTTCTTTATATACCTCACGCTGTCTTTCTAGGATATGATGGTTGTAGTCTCTCTCTCTCTCTCTCTCTCTCTCTCTCTCTCTCTCTCTCTCTCTCTCTCTCTCTCTCTCTCTCTCTCTCTCTCTCTCTCTCTCTCTCTCTCTGAACGGTAAAAGAGGGGAGAGGAAAGAAGAGAAAGACGGAGAATGATCAGATTACTTCACTCATCCTTCGTGCAATCCTTCTCCCTGAAGTAAGGAACATTCCAGTTATCTGATGAAAAATTTTTAGATTGAGTTTTATTTTATTTCTTTTTCCTTATACATATGTAAAATATTCTTTTGACTTGTAAGGAGTGGTACGTAGATAATGATAACATTTCACCTTCTAGGAAAAAAAATAACAAACGTATGTACTTCTTTTATTTATATGCTTTTCTTTATTACTATTTTTAATTGTAGAAAATGAAATCCTGAAAAAAATAGCTTGTTTTTTTTCCTGGAATCTTGGGTATGTTCTTTCCTAAACAACTATTGTACATGTGTAGAACATTCTTTTGACTTGTTAGGAGCGGTGCGTAACTATATTTCACTCTGATAATAGGAATGAAGACACTGGAAAACACTTTTTTGATTGATATATACTTTTCATATCAATATTCTCTGCGTTTTTTAACAGTGCTCCACTTTTTTTCCTTTATCGTTATTACCTTCTCTTATTTCTTCCCTTTTCATCTCTTCCCCTTTCTAAAATAAATGCATCTTTTCCCTCCACCATATTTTGCTCCATCATTCATCCATTTTCATCCTTTCCTCTTTCCTTTCACCAGTTCATCTCGTTCCTCTTTCCCTATATGATACTCTCACATATCCCCTGTACCCCTTCGTCACCTTTCTCTTTCTTAATCTCCTCCTCTTCTCCTGTTTCCCCCTCTTCTTTCTCTCACACAATATGGTCATTCACCTTGGACAGTTGCGCTCCTCCCCCTTTGCCCTCTTCCTTTGTCACCTCTCCTTTCTTTATCACTCTTCTCCCCTTCCTTCTCACACAATGCGCGGTCAGAATAAGTCCCCAAGTAAGACCCAACGCTGTGTCTGCTTCTGCTCGCGGGATTATCAGAAATTTATGTCAGGCGGGAGTCAATAGCGCTTCCCTCGCCTCTTTTGTTTCCTAGAGCTTCTGCTGCGGACGTAAGGACTCCTACTTCCTCCTCCTCCTCCTCCTCCTCCTCCTCCTCCTTGTTAACGCTTCTACTGCTCGACCCCCTGTTGTGATTTATTTGCTCTCTCTCTCTCTCTCTCTCTCTCTCTCTCTCTCTCTCTCTCTCTCTCAAGTGTCATGTTTGTTTGTTTTTCTTGTTTTCAGTGTTTTTATGGACAGTTTTTGTTTTTACACTTGTTTATTCAACTTTTATTTTCTCTCTCTTTTTCTCTAAATTCTGTGTGCATTTAGTTTAGTTTCCTAGTCTATCTTTTTTTTCATTCTTACTTCCATTTTCTCCTCCTCCTCCTCCTCCTCCTCCTCCTCCTCCTCCTCCTCCTCCTCGTACGCTTGTTTCTGTATCTCTTTTTTTTTCCTTCCTTCTCTTTCTTTTATATATAAACTACATATTTTTCCCTGTTCTCTGCATGAGTGGAATCAAATTGTGTGGAAGGTATTTGAACTCTTTATTTATAAGGTTCTTTCTCTTCCTCCCCACCAGATCGTGACGTGTTCATTCACCTGACCTCATTACCTGGTGAGTAGAGATGTTGTTATTTACCTTTTTTGTCGTTTTTAATTAACCTGTATTGATTGCTTCACTCATACATTGGTTCACTGATATTTGTTTGTTTTTTTTCTCCTAATTGGATGTTTGGAAGGTGTTTTTTTCACTTTTATCTCGTGGTTTGTTTCCGTTGATTAATTTATTGATGGAGTAATTGGTTGATGTCTTCGTATATTTATGGGTTTGTTACTTTTTTTCTGTATTTTTTTTTTTCGTGTTTCATTCCGTGTGCGTGTGTGCGTGTGTGTGTCTATTTGCCTTGTATTTTTTTTTTCTCAATTCAGTTTTTTTTTTCTTTTTCTTTTTTTTCTTTCTTTTTGCTTACTGAAAATAATCTTGCCTTTCTCGCCTCTGCACGTGACTTGAACCTTGGCGCTGTACTTACTCGCTTCCGCTTCCTCTTCTTCATCATCCTCGTCTTTGTTCTCCTTCTCTTTTCATTGTACTTCTTTCTCCTTGTCCTTCCTCTTGTCTTCCTTCCCCTTGTCTTCTCTCTCGACCACCACCACCACCACCACCACCACTAGCGCCACTACCACCGTCTTCATTTATTCCTCCTATTATTCTTTTCCTTAATCGTGAATGTCATATCATCCTTACTTAATCTTTCTTCGTCTACTTATCTTTGTTCTCTTACTACTACGATATCTTCCTTTTCTCTTTTCTATCGTGTCTAGCTTGTCTTTTCCTTCAGCTTCACTTAAGTAAGACTTCTAAGTGCTCACATATTGATGCTACAAAATGGTTCCTGCGACACCCTCAAACAGGTGTATCCTTAACTATTACATCCTCTCCTTCTCAATCCAGGCTTTCTCTTCTCTATTTTTTTTTTTTTTTTTTTTTGTCCTTGCTAACTCTTTATTCAATGCCCGTCTTCACAGTACCGCTAGTTCGTCTACTTTACTTTCCGTACGCACTTTTACTGTATCGAGATTGATTCTTTTCACTGATATTTTTTCAATCTTTATCTTTTATGAGTTTGGCAGAGTAGCAAGTCATCGTTTTCTATTTTCTAGGGAGTGTCAAAAGTAGTATGTTTTTCTTTCATCTTTTTCTTTGTGGTTTATACTTAGAAAAGGCAGCAATGGCAGTAATGAATAACTTTCTTCCTTGTTTTCCCTTGTGTTGCTATTTTTCATGTAGTATTTCACTTCGTGTTGAGTATTGTAGTGAAATGTAATACTGCAATGAGGCTTTGAAGTATTTTTTAAAGTTTGTAATCCTTAGTAATGTCAAAATGCGTTACTATGTTTCTAGATTCCTATACATGATCTCTCTCTCTCTCTCTCTCTCTCTCTCTCTCTCTCTCTCTCTCTCTCTCTCTCTCTCTCTCTCTCTCTCTCTCTCTCTCTCTCTCTCTCTCTCTCTCTCTCTCTCTCTCTCTCTCTCTCTCTCTCTCTCTCTCTCTGTCTGATACACTGAATATTTCACTGGTTATTTCAAGGTTATGTGTTGTGTAAAGTCGAATTCAAGTTTCACGATGGAATTTTAATGGACATCTTCATATATTGATCTTCCTACATTTTTTCTTTCTAGTACGTTCCTCATGTTGGTATCCTGAGCTGCCTTGTGTGTGTGTGTGTGTGTGTGTGTGTGTGTGTGTGTGTGTGTGTGTGTGTGTGTGTGTGTGTGTCCGTTTCTGTTTGTCTTGTGTGTTTGACAATCACGAAACACACACACACACACACACACACACACACACACACACACACACACACACACACAAGACAACTCTTGATAGCGTCACAAGGAAAAGATTACCACACGTTGTTGTCCTCAGATGAACAACAATTCCGTTTTACATACGAGAGTAACAGTCAACAACCAGTACCTTTAACACATAACATGACTCGACCTCTTGTCGTACACAGAAAGAAAAATAGCACACAAACTGAACCAAATCCTTAAATAAAATCCACCAAAAATAATTGAACACTAAAAAGACGATAAAAAAAAAAAAAACGTAAATCTAGTCAATGTATATTAGGAAAATAGAATATCACTGGATTGACTAAATGTCTTATGTGTGTGTGTGTGTGTGTGTGTGTGTGTGTGTGTGTGTGTGTGTGTGTGTGTGTGTGTGTGTGTGTGTGTGTGTGTGTGTGTGTGTGTGTGTGTCGGAAGGTTAATATTTCATCCGCTAGAGGTCACTGGTGCATTAGCTGTTGTCTGCCGTGTGAAAAAGAAGCTCGAGACGTATTAGATTTCGTAGTGTGTGTGTGTGTGTGTGTGTGTGTGTGTGTGTGTGTGTGTGTGTGTGTGTGTGTGTGTGTGTGTGTTGCCATTGGTAATGTTGTACTGTTGCAGTGGCTCGTGTTGTGTGTGGTGATTCTTGACAGGTGTGTTGAATTTTTAGTGTGTTGTTTGTGTGTTCAAAGGTTTTCTTTCTGTCTTTCTTTTCTCTCCTTTTTCGTCTTTGTTTTGTTTTTTTCTTCTTTCTTTTTTTTTTTTTGCCTGAGTTTTTTATTAGTTTTATTTTCTTTTTATGGTGGTTCGAAATGTGGTTTATTGGATATCTATAACTACTATTCTTGCTACTTACTTACTACTATTATTACTACTCTGGATACTACTACTACTACTAATAATAATAATAATAATAATAATAATAATAATAATAATAATAATAATAATGATAATACAAACTACTACTACTACTACTACTTCTATTACTACTACTACTACTAACACACACACACACACACACACACACACACACACACACACACACACACACACACACACACATGCAGGTGGTTAAAGTGAAATTCGACACACGATATGAACAACAAAATTACTTCACATCTGACAATTTTAAGTGAATGAGAATATGAAGCGTGAGTTGATGGGACCAAATGAATGCACTCATGAATCAGAGCGGACACTCATACACTCACACAGGTATACATGCACACGGGTCACAAGTACAGGTATTACTCGTATGTATGTATATAGAATTACCTGTGGGAATTTATGCATTTGTGACAGGTAAAGTGAAATTAACTTCTACTGGATTTCTGCATCAAGTTATTTTTGAAGTAATAGTAATGGTGAGTAGTCAAATAGTACACAAAAAAAATAATAATAATAGATAAATAAAATAGAATGATATAAAATTTAAAAAAAACTGCACACACACACACACACACACACACACACACAGAGAGAGAGAGAGAGAGAGAGAGAGAGAGAGAGAGAGAGAGTCCAAGAAATGTACACAGGCCTTGGAAAATTGAGGAGGAAGCATAAAAAAAAAAGGTCACCACGGTCTAACGGGTCACCTCAAGGAAAAAAAGAAAAGAAAGCGAGAGTGAAGCATTTCTGAATAACTGGTGAACGAAGTCTGGCCGCGGGTGGGAAACTGAGAACGAGCTGTTGGGTCTTGCACTGAACACCTGAACTTTAACACACACACACACACACACACACACACACACACACACACACACACACACGAGGAAAAAAGGAAAAGGGAAAAGTTGTTACATTCACGTTTGTTGTTTGAACTTTTTCTTTGAAGTTTTTATAAGTTTTCATGTGTTGTTCATAAGTTAATAAGGTGGTGGTGTTAATCTGTACTTTTGTTTCACTTAAGTTCGCATTTCTTTTCAGTTTTCAGTAATAGTTTCATTTGAATATTCCTTTCAGTATTTTGGCATCAGTTTTATTATGTTTTGAAAGTTATTAAAGGAGTTTATTAAGTTTATTATCATCACAGTTACTAATAAAAGATGGCCGAGCATTTCTCAACAATTCAACTCATTTATTTTCTCCTGACTAGTAATGGAGCGCTTTTGCAAATTTGGAGTGTTTTTAGTACCAGAGTTGATTAATGTCATTTCCTGCTAGCTATATTCCAGCGAAAGTGACGTTGATATTAACTTTTACACAATTCCACTTACATTAGAACCTTTAAATCACTTCATCCCATCTATTTGTTATTTACTGCCATGTTCAGAAACGCCTTGCTATTTCACCGCGACAATTTTCCAAGAGTACAGAGACGATTAGCAAGGTTTTCAAGACAGTTTCTCCTTTTCATAAACTAGAAATATGCCTAATCTATCCCCAAAACCATAAAAAATACCCTTAAAACCACGAGTATCTTCAACTAGAGCCTTTGGAAAGTAGTGATGGTGAGAGAACTAATTGTTTCAGAATATGGGCTTTGTATTAAGTGTATTGTCTGTAATGATTCAAACGTGATACTGACCAACAAAGTATCTATTATTTTCCTCTTCAATTTATTATTTTATCCAGCACACATTTTTACACTCAGATTAGAACCATCAACTAATTCCTTCTCCCTTTATTATTATTTAATGTTAAGTTTGATGCGATAAACGTGATACTGATTCATTTTCACATTTTTTTTTTTTTTCGCATTCCATGGTCTTAAAAATGTATTGTCTTACCTGCAGCTTTTCCATCTCCTGCTCCCACTATTCCCTTACGCGTCCCCCTGCGGTTCCCTCATTTTTCCTTCTCGCTTTTCATTTTTTCTTCATTTCACAAGGTATTTCTCACGCTCTTTTATTCTCGTCCATCCACTTCACCCCAGCCATTCCACCTCAATCTTATCCAATACTAACTTTCCTCCAACTCATCACTCCTACTTTTGCTCCCCTTACCCTCCTCCTCCTCCTCCTCTTTCTCCTCCTCCGCCTCCACTTTCTCGTAACCTCCCCGTTCCCATCACCCACTTTCATCTCCGTCTCTTCTTTCCTCCATCCTCTCAGTTTGTTCCTCCCTCTTTTTCTCCGCTTTCCTCCTTTACACTTTCCTCCCTCCCTCCTTCTTTCTCGACCTCCTTCTTTCTCTCCTTCATTTAAAGTTATACCCTCCACTCTTCCCTTCTTACCTCTCTCTCTCTCTCTCTCTCTCTCTCTCTCTCTCTCTCTCTCTCTCTCTCTCTCTCTCTCTCTCTCTCTCTCTCTCTCTCTCTCTCTCTCTCTCTCTCTCTCTCTCTCTCTCTCTCTCTCTCTCTCTCTCTCTCTCTCTCTCTCTCTCTCTCTCTCTCTCTCTCTCTCTCTCTCTCTCTCTCTCTCTCTCTCTCCCATTTCTCTCTCTCTCTCTCTCCTCTCTCTCGCTGACTGCCTGAGCTTTTCACCTGTTCTTTGTACTTACCTGTGGGGAAAATTAATTGGAGATAATCAGTATAAGGAAATAAGAAGTAATATTTTTTTCTATCTGTTGTTTTCAGGTATTTTTTCGATATAAGCAGCTTTCGTTTCTCTACCTTGGAAAATATAGGTGAAAAATACTATAGTTTGTGAGGAATTCATTTGTACAGCTTTAGTTTTTTGGGGGGTTTGTTGGTGGTGGTGGTGGTGGTGGTGGTGGTGGTAGTAGTGGTGGTGGTGGTAGTGGTGTTCGTGAGGGAAACTTTGCATGTGCGGAAGGGAAACATAGACCCTTAGTTTACATATATAACTTTTGTAGTTCAGACTAACACACACACACACACACACACACACACACACACACACAGAGAGGAAGGGTAGATCACATTATTAATATTGTCACCTATTGAATAATTAATCAGTGTTCTAGCTGAGTGCGTCACCTAACGAATGATTGAATCTCACCTGTCAGACTCAGTGGATATTTAAATGCATTACGCGTTCTCATGTTATTGTGCACCTGGAAGACTGGCTAAATAAATAAACGTCATCTACTTGAACGGAATTGCTTATTTTATACTTTACTTTATTTGATTTGATGTCTTTACTTGCCTTCCTTGTTTTCTGTATTCTATCCTTTCCCCGTTCTTTCTATTCCCTTTTTCCTTCGTTTTCTTCCTTCTTTTTCTCTCTCGTTCTTCTATCTTTCTTCTCTGAGTCTTTTCCTTTCTCCTTGCTTCCCTTATATGTTTTTCTTTCTTTTTTTGTGCTTCCCTTCTCTTGCTCCTTGTCTTCATCTTTCTTTCCTCTCTTCTTAATTCCTTTTCTCCTCCCTCTTGTTCATTCGCTTTTCTCTCTTTCCTGTCTTTCTTCCTCCTTGTTGCATTGTATTATCTTCGTCTCTCTTTCCTTCTTATTATCCTATCTTCTCTTCTGTCCATCAACATTTTATCTATATTTTTCACTTTTTTGCATTTTCTCCTCGTGTCTTTCCTTATCTTCCTTCCTTATTCCTCTTCCTTGGTTATTAGACTTTCCTGCCTCCATCTTTATTTTTCCTCTTTCATCCTTGGTTTAATTTTTCAACCTCATCTCTGCCTCTCTCTTTTTATACTTCATTTATACTTCTTCGCTTCTTTCCCTTTCTCTTCTCCCTCTTTCTTCTGTTTTTTTTCTCCTCCATCCCTTCCTTTTATCATTGTCTTGCTGCTGCTTTTTCTCTTTCACTTCTTCTCTCCTTCCACCTTTATTCCCCTCTTCTCTCCTCTCTTTATTCCTTCCCCTATCCTCCTCTTCTCTCCTCTTCTCCCCTCTCCTCTGCAACTCCCCATTTTACCTCCCTCCCTTCTCTGCTTCCCCTTAGTTTTCTCCTTATGCCTTCCCCCTTCTAAGTATTTTTTCCTTCCCTCCTTCTCTCCTCCATTCTCTCCTTCCTTTGCTCTTTTTTACCACTTTCCTACGTTCTCTCCTTCTTTCTCTCCATCGCTTCATTACCACTTTCCTCCCTCCTTGCCCCAGTCCCTTCCTTCTCTCCTTCCCTCCTTCCCTGCCTTTCCTCGTGTCAGCCGGAACTTGGAAAATAAGTCCCCCTGTCTGTGCTCCATAAGTTATTAAACAGACCCAGCCTACACTGCCGGGGCGGAAGTTAAAGTCAGTTATTAAAGAATGGTTAACTTGTGTGTCTGTCCTGCGCCATATTGTGTTGCGCAGTCTGTTGGTGTATCCATTCGTGGCTGGGTTCTTTCGTTCGCTTGTTGGTTGGTTCTTTTTCCAAGCATAAGTGATGTGTGTGTGTGTGTGTGTGTGTGTGTGTGTGTGTGTGTGTGTGTGTGTGTGTGTGTGTGTGTGTGTGTGTGTGTGTGTGTGTGTGTGTGTGTGTGTGTGTGTGTGTGTGTGTTTCTCTTTTTACATGTAGTTTTTATTGTGTTTGTTTATTTTGCAAGGGATATTGGAGTGTTTTGTTCATGTTGTGTGTGTGTGTGTGTGTGTGTGTGTGTGTGTGTGTGTGTGTGTGTGTGTGTGTGTGTGTGTGTGTGTGTGTGTGTGTGTGTGCGTATGTGTGTGTATGTGTGTGTGTGTGTTTATTCTTTACTCTTTTATTTCTAATGTTATTTGTCGCTTTGTATTGAATATTGAATGGTATTAGAAGAAGTGAGTTGGACAAAGCAGTTTTATTTTTGTCGCTTTTGTTCGTAGTAGTAGTAGTAGTAGTAGTAGTAGTAGTAGTAGTAGTAGAAGTAGTAATTGTTGTTGTTGTTGTGCTTGTTGTTGTTGTTGTTGTTGTTGTTGTTGTTGTTGTTGTAATAGTTGTAGTAGTAGTAGTAGTAGTAGTAGTAGTAGTAGTAGTAGTAGTAGTAGTAGTAGTAGTAGTAGCAATAGTAGTAAAGGAAGAGGAGGAGGAGAGCAAGAAATCACATAATTCTAGATAATAATAATAGATTTCCTTCTCATCCTTTTGACCTCTATTTTCTTCCTCCTCTTCCTCCTCCTCCTCCTCCTCCTCCTCCTTCTCCACCACCACCACCACCACCACCACCACAAAACTCATCCAAACAGTAAGCGATACAAACTTCCCAATCTCCTTTCCCTAGAGAGGAGTCACAGTGGGGACTACAAACCCTCTTCTGACTTTTCATATCACCAACATCTCCCTCGCGTAGCTCTCCGAACCCCAAACCTGCGTAGACCGGGAACTGAGGACTAACCAGTGGAGAAACCCAAGAAATGCCTGTCAAAACAAAAGACTGTCGTGTTTATCGTGGTGTTTTTATCCCGCTGAGGTCGTGGTGGTGGTGGTGGTCGTGATGGTGGTGGTGGTGGTGGTGGTGGTCGTGGTGGTGGTGGTGGTGGTTTTTCTCTCCCTGTTGAGTTTGATAAGTCAGCCGAGAGATGGTGTTTGTGTTTTGTTTGTCTTCCATTTGTTTCTTTTTGTTACTGTATTCTCCGTTTTCCTTTTGACTTCGTTTGATTCTCTCTCTCTCTCTCTCTCTCTCTCTCTCTCTCTCTCTCTCTCTCTCTCTCTGTTGATTTCATCCATTATTTTCTCAATTTCCATTTTTTCGACGTTCTTTTCATCGTCTATTGTTATTTTGATTATTATAACATGAACATTTCCTTTCCCTCTCTTTCTTCGTACGAAAACTTTGCTCCTTGTTTGGCCACGTTGGAAGTACTGGTGGGTGACGATAATTCTTCTCACTTTTCTATCTTACTGTCACACTGGTGGACTTCTTTGGCAATCGAGCATTTTTTTTTCTCTCCTTTTGTATGTTTCCTGTTTTTTTTTTTCGCTTTTTCTCTTGTTCTCGTCCATTTGTTCGTCTTCCTCCTCAAAATAATCTTTCAGCCTTTACTCGAAGAGGAGGAAGAGGTGGAGGAGGAGGAGGAAGAGGAAGAGGAGGAGGTAGGGAAGGAAAAGGAAGAAGTTGAGGGTATCTACAGAATCTGATCATCTTAGTAGAAGCTTAACGGAGTGGGAGGGAAAGGAGGTGGAAGAAGAGTAGGACGAAGAGGAGGAGGAGGAGGAGGAGGAGGAGGAGGAGGAGGAGGAGGAGGAGGAGGAGAGGGAAAAAGATCGAACATTCCTTTTTCTCTCCCTTCGTTTTTCACTCCCCTCCCTTCCCTCCTCCTCTAACATTCTTCCTCCAACCACTTGCCTTTTTCAATTTTTTTTTTTTTTGTTCGTTCCTCCCTCTCGCATTTTTTTCCTTTTATTCTGTCTTTCTCCCTATTGTTCTGTCTTTATCATCATTTTTTCCCTCTTCCTTCTTTCCGTCCTTATCCTGTGACCTCCTTTCCTTATTTTCCGCCTTCCGCTTCACCTCTCTCTATCTTTATCACCTATCCTCTTTCATTCTCCTCTTCTTCTTTCGTGGTTCTTTCTTCTTTCTTTTTTTTTATATTTCCTGATGCTGACCTTTTCTTTCCCTTTGCAGTTTTTTTTTTTCTTTTTTGTGTGTATTTTCATATCTTCATTTCTTTTTTCTCCATCTCTCCTATTATTATCTATCTCTCTGATCTCTTTGTTTCTTCCTTCCACCTTTTCTTCCCTCATTTATTCATTTCATACGTTTACTTCTTTTTCCTCTTTTTTCCTCTTCTTCCATGCCCTTCCAACCACTCCACCATTTTTTTTTCCTTTCCTCCTCCTCCTCCTCCTCCTCCTCCTCTCCTCCCCCTCCTCTCCTGCTTCTCCTCCTCCTCCTCCTCCTGCTCCTACTCCTCCTCCTTCTCCTCCTCTCCTCCTCCTCCTCCTCACCGAAGTTGTGAAAATCGCAAATAAATTTGTCGGCTTTATTGGAAGATCATTCACATACAAAACGGAAGAGATAATATTAACTTTATATAATTCGCTCGTACGCCCGCACCTTGAATATAACGTACAATTTTGGTCACCCTATTATAAGAAAGACACTGAAAAATTAGAAAGAATACAGCGTCGATTAACTAAAATGGTTCCAAGATTACGTAATAAACCATACGAGGAACGAATTAAAGAACTAAATTTATTTACTCTTTCCAAACGTCGATTACGAGGGGAACCTTATCACACTCTTCAAAATTTTAAAGGGATTTACGAATATGAATCCTGATAACTTCCTAACGCTTGACCGGTCAAATTTCACCAGAAACAACGGTTTCAAGGTAATAGGAAAGCGATTTAAAACAAACGAAGCCAAACATTTTTCTTTAATCGCATTATCAATATTTGGAACGGTTTGCCATCGAACGTAGTTGATTCAGGTACTATTGAGACATTCAAAATTCGTCTTGACAAATATTTCGAAACTAATCCCCGGTTGTCACTGTTTATCTCCGAGTAATTTGCGCCGTCCATAAAGAAATATGCCTCAGATCGTGAATTGCGGGGTGTTTCGCGAATACACTTACCCTCCTTACACGACACAGACAGCCCCGAGTTAACGGTCACTACTACTACTCTCGACCTGTGACGGGCTGTGGAAAGTCAGGAGCCCTGACAGTAGTGATCATCATCGGGAATTAAAGTACCAGGGTCACTGCTGCAGGGGGTAACCATGTAGTGTGCGGCGCCCCTTAGTGGGAAGTACACTTTTACAGTGGACTGAACGGAGCTGGGGCCTGATTGACTGCTGCCTCCCTTGAAAGCGCCAGGCAAGGCTGCCGCACCACCTCTTGACCTCTACACTGTGTCCACATTTACATTACACTATACTATACTTACACTCACAGATAACCCTGAGTTAACGGTCACTACTCCCACTTTCGACCTGTGACGGGTTGTGTTTGTCTAGGGCCCTGTTAATTTTTTATCACCATCAGGACAACCAGGGATCAATGTTGCAGGGGAAATCAGTGTACGGCGTCCCTCAAGGGAAAGTACGCTTACTCAGTGGAGTGAACGGAGCTGGGGCCTGATTGACTGCTGCCTTCCTTGAAAGCGCCAGGCAAGGCTGCCGCACCACCCTCCGACATCCACACTGTGACTCCACCCACACGCACATTCACCACACTACATAACCGTCAAGCACCTACATAGTCCCCCACAAACAAGAGTAGACGTAGATTACAACTTCCTTTCTCTATCCTCTAAAATTCCATTTGGTTTTCAATACCACATGGTGCCTTTCCTTTTCCGGCCGGCTTCGGCTGGTGGGATGGGTGGGTGGGGAGGAGCCTTCTGCTTTGCTGTCCTGTCTCTCACATTGTGTAGTTAGTATAGAATAGTTAACCAAGCAGCCTAGTAAGGACCCCAGGGTCTGTTGTTGCTTGGTCTTTCCTTTGTATTCCTTTGTATTCCTCCTCCTCCTCCTCCTCCTCCTCCTCCTCCTCCTCCTCCTCCTCCTCCTCCTCCTCCTCCTCCTCCTCCTCCTCCTCCTCCTCCTCCTCCTCCTCCTTTTCCCCTCTTCCCATGTACCAGTTTCCTTACATTCTTCCTCCAAATCTTTTTCCTCTTCCATTTACGTCAACCTTTCTCTTATTTTGTGTCCATTTTTTTCTTTCTCTCATTTATTTTTCCTTCTTCACCTCTTTCTTTTTTTATTCTTTTTATTCCATATCTTGAATTTTCCTGGCTAATTTTCTTGTCTGATTTCCTTTATTATCTTTGTGTTCTTTCTAATCACTCAATTTTTCCTCGCTTTTTACTTAATTTACTGTTATTTTTTTTCATCGCATTTACTCTTTCACTCATCTTCCTCCCGTTCCATCTTCCATTCCTTCCATTCCATCAATTCCTCCTTTACTTTCTCCTCGCATTCCACCACCGATATTTTTCCTGGCATGGCACATATATTCTTCTGCTTTACACCTCCTCCTCCTTCTCCTCCTCCTCCTCCTCTATTCCTATTCCATCTCGTCCTTTCTATCTCGTCCTTTCCATCTCGCCCTCGTCTACTGCGCGTGAGGTCTTAGGTAACAATTGAACGAACTTCTTATCACGAGTAATTTCCTTTTGGTTTCCGTCCGAGAATATATTTAATTTCATGGTCAGTTTTCTCCTTTGTGGTGTGGCCGTCGCTGGTCACCTCGGGGAAGAGAATTTCAGGCTTTAGAAGAGAAGTGCTTCGACTTTTTCGCTGGCTTTATTGCATCCTGGTGCCTCTCTTCTCCTTCGACCTCCTTCTCCTCCTCCTCCTTCTCCTCCTTCTTCTCCTTCTCCTTCGACCACCTCTTGCGAAGACTTAAGAGTTCTGGTGGTGGTGGTAGTGGTGGTGGTGGTAGTGGTGGTTTCCTTTGTCGTCTTGTCAAGTTGGAATAAAAGATCACTTGTCAAAGTTTGTGGATGGATGGAGATGTATCGAGGAGTGAATGTTGGAGGGAGAAGGGGGTAATGGGGAGGGGGGAGCACAGAGAGAGAGAGAGAGAGAGAGAGAGAGAGAGAGAGAGAGGAAGCGGTAACGGCATATATTTTATTCTTTTAGTGATTTATGTAGCAACGCGCTCACCTACACACACACACACACACACACACACACACACACACACACACACACACACACACACACACACACACACACACACACACACACACACTATCACTTTTCAACATCACTTCAATCATTTCCTTTGAAACTATAATCGTGCGAAGCCTCTTTTCTTCTTCCCCTTCCCTCACCTTTCTCTGCTTTGCTCCCTCTCTTCCTTCTCTTTCTCCCTTTCTGTGTCACTTCATTTTTCCCATCCATTTGGCTCAGACAGAAGAGAGGCAGGCGTAACAAGAGTCACTCGCTTTTCAACACTTTCTCCCATGAGTCAAAAGCAATTCACTGATTCACTTGGGTTGTGCCTCTCTTGGTTTCAAAGATGGTGTATTCTTTATCTGATCCAAACTGACCTAACGTAACTTTGATATAATATAACAACAAGCATATTGAATTGTTTAGAGAAGTGGTGGGGACATTTCTATTTCTCTTACCTTTCCACGAAGACTAAATAAGTATTCTCTTTGAAGAAGACTAAAGAAGATTGTCCGTCACAACGTTAGAGAAATAAAGATTTGATTCATCCTTTGCTTCTTCACCGTAACAATTCTTTAACAAACACAACATACCCGTAAACTTTTGTATGTTTGATTCGCAGTTGGAAAAGTGGATTATTCTTAACGTAACATTTCACAACTTGATATAATCTTAATGGAAACCGTGATTAATTTATTCACGTGGGTTGGGTTTTGTGATTCTTTATTATTGTTTCCATCCGTTATGTTTCTACTTCAGAATTCTTACATATGCTGGCAGGATTAAAATATAATCAAGCCGCTGGTCAAAAGTTTTAAAAATTCATTATTGTATTTCTTTCTCGGCACCATTTTACTTTCGCCTCACTAATGGAGATGATAATTTGCTGATTTAAACTCCTGGCTCGCTCTAATTTCGCATTTAGGTTATTCATAAAGTAACAAAAAGCAGTACGTTGAAAATTAATGCTACACGGGAGAGCATCTAAACATTTAATTCCTCCGAGATAAACTTTAAACTTTCGACACTTAACCAGCGGACACACTGAATCTTTTCCCATTAAATAGAGTCAGCGATATGAAAAGCAAGTGTTCAAGATTCAGCAGGAAAAGAAGGAGAGGAAAAGATAGAAAACAAAACAAGACCACGAACAAGAAATATTAGAGAAAGGGAAAGAAGTGATTTTGGAAGAAGGAAGAGAAGCAAGAGCAGGAGGAAAAGAATAAAGAAGAAAAGTGACTAGTATTTGTCGAGGAGTATTCAAGATTAATACCAAGTGGCGGGTCGTTAGTAGTGATTGGCTTGCCACAAAGGCCTTGGTGAAAAGGTTGCTTTATTGGCGAGGCAAGGTGGCGACAGGTACCGACCGTGTCTAAAGGTTTCTACAGGTTTCTACAGGCCACGTGGCGAGCAGTACTAAAGGAGGAAGGTTGTTTTATATATGCGATGTGTGAATGTTAGATTGGGTACCTTCGCTGCTCAATATGGTATTACAGAATCCTAGACAGCCCATCTTGTGTTAGTGACATCGAAATTATTGGTTAGCCAGTGATGAATCAAAGTATCGATTTGGTCCCATAAAATTGATGAGTCGATGTTTTTTTTATCTCTTTTTCAAACCTGGTGTCATTAAAATTCCCTTACTTGTTTATCTATTGGTTTATCTGTCTATCTATCTCCCCATTTAATCGTGTATGTTTATTTATGTTTGTTCATGTGCCTGTGTATCCATCTGTTAAATCAAGTTTCTCGGTCAATGACTTAATCAATTCCAGCTTAGCCTTCCATCTTAATCCTAAACCGTGTGTGTGTGTGTGTGTGTGTGTGTGTGTGTGTGTGTGTGTGTGTGTGTGTGTGTGTGTGTGTGTGTGTGTGTGTGTGTGTGTGTGTGTGTGTGCAAACCAGGTGGACATTTACCATTTTTAATTCAGGATGACAAAGAAGAAGAAAAGGAAGATTTGATTAGAAGACAGCTGATGAGAAAGGAAGGCCAAGATTGAGGAATGAATTAAAACCCCTCAATTTTCCTGCATACCACTCGCTTTTCCTTCCTTTCCTTTCTTCCTCTCGTCGTCTGTCGTCACGCAGCCACATCAGTTCGTCCTGCCCTCCTCGTGTCCTGCTCTCATAAAACCCACATGCAGCTTACCTCTCGCAGAAAACGCTTATGTAAAACGCAGAATGTAACTTGAAAATCGCTTTGCCTCTAGCGACTGACAGGGCGACTTATCATTGGCTGCAGAATTCCCTCCCAACCCACTCGACACGCTCAAACACATTACATTCACCCCAACAGACCGGCGTGTAAAAATTGGCGGGAAAATCTTCATGACATAGTATATATTTATTCTCCCCGGCAAGTCAAATCTGGTGATGGATGAAAAGTAAGTTCAGGATTGGATGGAAGGACGGAAGAAGGAGTGATGGTTGGGCAAGTTTGGACAGGTTTAGACAGGTTTGTATAGGTTTCTCTCTCTCTCTCTCTCTCTCTCTCTCTCTCTCTCTCTCTCTCTCTCTCTCTCTCTCTCTCTCTCTCTCTCTCTCTCTCTCTCTCTCTCTCTCTCTCTCTCTCTCTCTCTCTCTCTCTCTCTCTCTCTCTCTCTCTCTCTCTCTCTCATGTAAAAGAACCTTAAATACTTGAAATGTTTAACTAATAATTGCAGAAATGTGAGGTGTGAATCCATGACACTTACATCTGTAGATAAATTAATAGTGAATAATTACACAAGAATATCATAAATTCCTAAACTCGAAGGTGAATGAATGAAAGGAATGTGAACAGTGAATCATGAATTATACCTTGAATAAATATAGAAGCTCATGAATAACCAGCGAACTTCAGATAAAAACAAAACAAAATAGGGAATCAATAAATCAATCGTACTAACATTTCAGACGAAGAATATGCGAGTAAATACATTAATAGATAAGTTGATGAATTAAATAAACCTCGGAATGGCGTGCAGATGTCCTGAAATACACATCATCGACCTGCACCCCACCTGTAACCCACCTGTGATCTACCTGCCTCCTGTCCCACGCCCTTTAGATACGCCCTCAAACACCTCTTCTTTTATACAAGAGGGAAAACCGATCAAGGGAAAAAATTAAATTGGTAAAAAAAAAAGCTCACTGTGGTACGGTCCCTAAAGAAGTTAACCCCTTGAGTACCATGAGGCGTTTCTATATTCCTGGTTACTATTTGGTGATTTTATACAGCTTGAGAAACTTATGTGGAGGATTAGAATAGTGAAGACTGTGGCCATTAGTCGTCTGAACTCCATAGACCCTTCCTAATGTCAATAAAATGGTCTAATCTTACACAAATCTCAAGGTAAAAATGAGTCCCAGTACTGAAGGGGTTAAATAGAAATATAGTCAGAAGGGAACTCCGAGGATGGTATAGGAGTCATTTTATTCTTTTTGTAACTTTTAAATTTTGCATGAAGAATGTATTTTGTAGATAGATGCATGAATACCGTGCTAGACCTCTCGACCTAAAATATCTCATGAGACAAACATAGAGAGATAGAGAGTAAGAGTTAGTAAGAGACACCATTTTCCCTACAAATTTAAACTCAAAAATACACGAATAGACAGAAACACAACCCTTTACACCTCCATCCTTACAACAACATACCTCGTCTTAGTTTCTTCAGTTCCACGCACGAGAGAAGAGCCGTGTACATTCTCAAGCTGGGGGGGAACCACCTGAGGAAGGGTTACGACCACCAGCACGTGATGGATCCAAAACACCGCCAGCGAGGGAGTAAAGAAGGGAAATTGCAAGCGTGGTGGAAATTAATGAGGCTGGCCAATTTGTGTGTTGGTGTGGTGGCGTGCGTGATTTGTGAGGCAAGAAATGTGGTGATAGAGGCCAGATGTACAGAGTCAGGTAACTGGTAACGGGAATATGTGTAAAAAAAGAGATATAGAGGTGAGATTTATAGAGTAATGTTGTGTATGGAAATGTAGAGTCAAATGATAGGGTAAATGTACTGAGAAAAGAGAGATAGAGGCAAAATGTTACTAGATTATAAAGAAGATAGATATAATGAAAAAAGGAAGGAAATATTGGAGATAAATACAAAGAGTAATGTAACCCAGATTCCATAGAAGAGAGATATACAGACTAGATTTATAGTTAGGTGTAGAGTCAAGGTAAGATAAGTGGATAAGTGGACTCTGCGGAAAAGAGAAATGCAAAGGTGAAATGTATAAGGTAAAAGAAGTACAGTGCATAAAGGAGAGACAACAGTTACGTAACCGAACTTTATTAAAATTGTGTAGCCAGACTATGAAAAAAGTGAAAAAAATATTATGACCACTTGACAGAACTCCATTTTAAAGGTACACAGAGGCGAAATATACTGGATCATGTAACTGAGCAGAAAAAGAGTTCAAAAATGATGGAGTCGAAAGTTTTACAGCGTCATACAACCAAACTGGGCGTAAAAATAGATACAGAGGTAGAATTTACGTAGTCATGTAGCTGTGTAGCCTTGAAAGATATATAGACACTCACTCGAGGTATATTTAGAGAGAGAGAGAGACTTAGAATGATGGCTTAACGACACAAAAAGTATGGAAAAAAAAATAATGACCCATGAATAAGCTCACTAAAGAAATACCATAATTGAGCTAAAATATATAGAATCAGGTGGTCGGTTTACATAAAAGAGAAAGTGGAAGAGGCGAAATGTACAGTCACATAGCAGAGGCGCATAAAGAAGCGGGTATTCCAGGGATATAGTGATACTGGGAGGAAGGCGATGATGAAGGGCGTAATAAAAGTGATAGGTGGAGGAGGAAGGTGCACGCTGGTGATCGATGATGTAACACACAGCATTCAGAATCTGTAAAGAGAAAGATACGTGGAATCCGAATCTTTAACGTGAAGGAAAAGGTAAAGATATGCATACGAATCAAAAGAAAGTTATATACAATAGTTATAAAAGTAATTAAGTGTGAAATCATTATTGTGGCCAAAAAAGAATTAAGAATCGAAGGTCTTAACGTGAAAGAAACTGAAAAAATATACAAATAAGAAAAGAAACACAAAAAATATATATATAGTGGTTCTAGAATTGAAAGAGTCTAAGATCTTTTAACTTAATCAAAAAGAGAATAAGGCAAATTATAAGATAGAATAATAAAGCTAATAAAATTGTTGAAAATGAGGCTAAGAACGAAAAAAAATAAACCTACGTATTAATGTAACGGTAGGGTGGTATGTTAAGGAGAGCCAAGGTAGATAGGGTGTGCTTGGGTGGCTCTGTAGGCCTAAGAAGGAAAATTGTCGTACCGAGCGCATAATTAAATTGAGAAGAGGAATTTTATGAGAAGGTATATTGGAGTTAAGTGCATGGTAGTATTATTAAATATATGATAGAGGACATCCATATCATAAAGTTAGTCACTGAGAAATTACGTGAGAATTACATGATAAGAGACTTGCATAGTGAATCAGAGAAGAAAAAAAGGAAAAACAACAAACTTAGACGATACAGACTTGAAAATTAAAGGAAAAGACCCCAAATAATCATGAAAAAATTAGGTGTTACTGAAGAAAATCACGCGATGTTTATTGAGTGTGAGACTTACATGATAGAAGAAAAAGAAATAAACTTGATAAAAACTAACCAAATGAAAAGAAGGAAAAGAGACAAATCAACAAGAACCAAAGACGAAAAAAAAAACACAATGACGTGACAATAAGTAAACAAGAGAAGTAAATTATGGACCATCTTCAAAAAAAGTTACAGGTTTCAGGAAATTTAATAGAGAAAGTTAGTAGCGAAGGAGATCAAGGAAGGAGAGGAAAGAAAAGGAGAGGAGAAGAGAGAGGAGAGAGAGACCCTTAACTTAATATTCTGGCAAGCGGCTTATCATCAACTAAGTATAAGGTGTGAAAGTAGCGAATTTATGGAATAGACGCAACGTTGTGGAGTGAGAGAATGTTTGTGAGAAGGTTGGAGTTGGGAAAGACTGTTTGAGAGGACGTAAAGATCTGTGGTTGTGAGAAATGTGTGTGTGTGTGTGTGTGTGTGTGTGTGTGTGTGTGTGTGTGTGTGTGTGTGTGTGTGTGTGTGTGTGTGTGTTACTGTCTATCTCTACTTTACTAATACTCATTTATTTTCTTCTTTCTTTCTTATTTCCCTCTCATTTATTTCACATTCTTTTCCTATACAACCCTTTTTACCATTTTTTTCCTTTTACTCGTACTCACAAATTTTCCTTCTTTTCTTCTATTTTTCCCTCTTTTATATGCTCACATTTCATTTTTATCTATTTATGTAGGAAGTTTAAGTTTTTTTATC
>NC_059299.1:6312479-6412479 GCF_017591435.1 Portunus trituberculatus
ACTGATGCTCTCGTTAGTTTTTTTTTTTTTTTCTATGAGTTTTGGTATTTTCATTACTATTGCTTATGCTACTTCTAGAGAATAGCCCCTTTTTATAGAGATGGATTTATTCAAACCACTACTACTACTACTACTACTACTACTACTACTACTACTACTACTACTACTACTACTACTACTACTACTACTACTACTACTACTACTACTACTACTACTACTACTACTACTACTACTGCTCCTCCTCCTCCTCCTCCTCCTCCTCCTCCTCCTCCTCCTCCTCCTCCTCCTCCTCCTCCTCCTACTACTACTACTACTACTACTACTACTACTACTACTACTACTACTACTACTACTACTACTACTACTACTACTACTACTGCTGCTGCTACTACTACTACTATTACTACTACTACTACCACTACTACTGCAATATTCATAAGTGCATTTCTTTATATATTAATGTCAAGGAATTAGAGAGAGAGAGAGAGAGAGAGAGAGAGAGAGAGTAAACCAGACTGACAATTGAGCAAGATGGACAGATCCGCGGGGAATATTCATGATGGACAGGTGAACATGTGAGGGATTCAGGTGAGGTTAATGTACCACCACCACCACCACCACCACCACCACCACTCACCTGAGCCACGCACTATTACCTTCATCTTTCTGGATTAGTGTATTATACGGAGTCACCTTTAAACACACACCTCCATTCTTCACCAGGCATTTCCTCAGCTTGGTTCAGTGTTTTGGTGAGTTTTTGATGCGGTGTCTTTGTTTCAGCGCTAGAGTTGGATGGTGAAGATAGTGATTTGTAGTGGTTTTTGTTCGGCACTAGCTTGTCCTTCATATTGCAGGGTTGTTTGTTTGTTTCTAATGTAAGAGGGGGAAAATGTTGAAGGGCAACAAAAACTAAAAGAAAAAATAAATAAATAAAAAATGCCCACTTAGTCGCCAGTTCCCTTACAGATGTTGTTCAATATTGCTTTTTGTTCAGTTATTTTTTCTTTTTTTTTTATTCACATCATACTTTTATTCTCAGATTTTGCAGTGTTTTTTTGTTCACTATTATTTTTTATATTTGTATGACACTATCTTCCTCTAAATACTTCAGTACTGGGACTCATTTTTCACCTTGAATTTTTGTGTACCATTAGACCATTTTATTGACATCAGGAAGGGTCTATGGAGGTGAGAAGATTAACGGCCACAGTCTTCACTACTCTAATCCCCCACATAAGTTTCTGAAGCTGTATCAAATCATCAAATAGTTACCACAGTGAATATGGAAACGCGTCCTGATACTGAATGGGTTAAGTACTTCAGTGATTTTGTTCAGTTGTTCAATATTTTTTCTTATTTTTACATGGCAGTTTCTTTGCTTAGATATTACTGTGATTTGCTTTAGTATTACGTTTAATTTTCAATGCTAACTGTACATGCATCTGCCGTTCAGTATTAGAGTATTTTTTTCTTTATTTTGGTGTTTTTTTCAAGTTTATTGTGTTGTCATCTTCATTTCGTTTGGTTCATGATGCAATAATGAGGTATTTGTTCGCTCTTTTAATGTCAAACCACTTTTCAGGCAAGGATTAACATCATAAAAATACATACATACACACACACACACACACACACACACGCGCGCTTCCATCCAATTTCATCACTAAAATCAACATCATAAACACATTTACATTTAAAACATCACTGCTATTAACATGGGAAACACTTTCATTGCCTAGAAAAATCCGTCAATTAAAAAGAACTCAACCAATCTATTATTTTTTTCAGTTACGTATCGTTAGTTGACATCATGAAAAGAAAGATCAATGGCTTTGCAAATAGAAAACAAAAATCCTATATGTCAATAAAATGTCAGCGGTAATCGTATTTCATCCACACATCAAGAGTCCATAACTAATTCCTCTGTGTAATCGACGCTGCTTTTTTTTCTCTTTTTTTTTTTTTACGAAGCGCTCATGTGACTGCCCTTGTTTGTGTCCCGCGCTGGAATACACCTATCAAAGCGACTGGAATCTGTCTCATCTAGTGTTCTGTGTGTGTTTATCTTCCATACCTTGAGTTCTTTCATCTCTCTCTCTCTCTCTCTCTCTCTCTCTCTCTCTCTCTCTCTCTCTCTCTCTCTCTCTCTCTCTCTCTCTCTCTCTCTCTCTCTCTCTCTCTCTCTCTCTTGTTCTCATCGGTCTCTCTTCCGCTATCCGTTCTGAAAAAAAGAAGAAAACCTGTTCGATTATTATCTGCTACCCTTTTGTAACCTTTTCTTATATGGGCGGATTTTAAAGGTCTTCCGTTTGTTAATAGAAAAGAAAAAAAGGTCGTTTATAGTGGAGAAGTTGTGGTGGTGGTGGTAGTGATGGTGGTGGTGGTACTGATGATGTTGGTGGTGGTATCCAGGAAGACAGGAAGATAAAAGGTTACACAAGCCAGAAGCAGTTTTTTCACACAGTTGAGAGTAGTATTAACGAAATATTGGAAGCGTGTTACAGCTGCAATATCTAAAAGCTGCGTAACATTCAGAGAGAGAGAGAGAGACAGACAGACAGACAGACAGATAGACAGACAGACAGACAGACAGACAGACAGACAGATAGACAGAGATAGAGAGAGAGAGAGAGAGAGAGAGAGACAGACAGAGAGACAGACACACACACACACACACACACACACACACACACACACACACACACACACACACACAGAGAGAGAGAGAGAGAGAGAGAGAGAGAGAGAGAGAGAGAGAGAAAGAGAGAGAGATACATTGTTTGGCATGAATGGAATTATTTTAACCATCTGACAAGAAAACAAGGAATGAGATTTAAAGAACGCAGAGTTAAAATTATCAACAAAAGCATTGCCATGGTGGAGTCACAAGGGGACAAAGTCAGGAGTTGGTGGCTTTGAAATGCAACGTGTGTCAGACTGAAAGAAGAAAAAAATAAACGAGATTTTCATTTTTTAAGCGGCGTTCAATTGCGTGTGACCTTAGATACAAAAAAAAAAAAGGAAGAGAAAAATAGGCCGGATTCTTATTATTTGCTTTCCTGAATGTGGTGTTGCGAGAATTGTAAGATATGAAGAGAAAACTTAACGCAGTGTTGATTAGAGAACACATTACCGTCAAGGATTTCACTAGAATTACTTTTGAGAATTATTTGTGTGGAAGTAAAATATGCGAAGAATGTTTATAACTTGCAAAATGGAAATTAATAAGCTTGAACGTACACTTTTGAAACACTAATTGATATAATAAAGCACATATTAACCTTTTCGAAGTAGAGAAAAATTATATTCCCCTGATTTTTGTAATTATGGAAACAATGTCTTTTTACGTTTTAAATATGAAAAGTGCGCTCTCTCTCTCTCTCTCTCTCTCTCTCTCTCTCTCTCTCTCTCTCTCTCTCTCTCTCTCTCTCTCTCTCTCTCTCTCTCTCTCTCTCTTTTGGTCATGCCTGGATGGTCCTGAGCCAATCACATCTCAGCATAATGCACAAAGCTAATTCGCGTGGCATTTCCCTCCTTGTGTCAGAGAGAGAGAGAGAGAGAGAGAGAGAGAGAGAGAGAGAGAGAAATGCAGAGGAGATTAGTATTAATGGTAAACATGAAGAAATGAGGAGGACAAAAGGGAGGGAATTAACTTACTGAAAGGAGACGCAACGTGTATCTGATTATTCTGGCGTGTGTCGCGGGGAAAGCACGGGATCTTTTGACATCCCTTGCAATATCCCTCTGGAAGTTCACTCGCCAGTAAACACAAACACGCGATGCTGGTTTCTCGCTCTTAAGACCTCCGAAAAATTATAAGGATCTAATTATAAGGTTTTGGTAATAGAATGTCAGGAAGTAAAACTAATTAAAGTCGAAGGAAAACGTGAAATAGAGCGTAGTCAAAGTAAAGAGAAAGTAGAGCTTGTGACTTGACGCTTAGTACTGCTTAGTTGTGCTTCAAGAAAAGTTTGACAAATAAAATAAGACTACTACATGATAAAAAGCCAGTATTTAGAAACGGCTATTTTCAAAGGCCACAGAGATGACCAGCCATGTTTTCAAGACGGTTTCTCCTGTTAATGATGTAGAAATCTTGTCAATCTGTCACTAGAATCATAAAAACACCTTTACAAACCGGTTTAACTTCAACTAAGGTCATTTAAAAGCAGTGGAAATGCTGACATAGATGTTTCAGCGAGAGAGGAATGAGAAGGAAGAGAAAGAGATAAGAGGAGAAAGACAGAAGTAGAGGGAATGAAAGAAAGAAAGAAGAAAGAGTAAAAGAACAATTTGAGTGAAGAGAGATGGAAGAAAGGACATAAGAAGGATATAAATAAGTAAAGTGTGTATGTATGTATGTATGTATGTCCGAAATACCAACACACACATACACGTAGACTCCGCCGCAATTGTCGTGCCTAACCAGCTTTAAATGTTCCCTTGGGTGGACGAGGAACGGCTATTTGGAATCCAGTAATTTCCTCGAAGCTACTAGGTGCATATTCTCTACCTCAACACACACACACACACACACACACACGCAAACATGTCTATATGAAAGTAAGGAAAAAACACACACACGCATGTCAGAATGAAAATAGGGAAAACACACACACACACACACACACACACACACACACACACACACACGTCCAATCGTCACAGTGAACACGAAGGTAAAATCAACAACACCAATAACATGAACTTCGTGCTGAACAAATAAACAAGTGAAGGGCGCAATCCGTGAACCGATCGAACAGTAACACGCACTTCCTAGAACCAAATGAAAGAAGAAACAGCACATATATCTTGCGTCTGTCCGTACATGCGTCTCAACCCGTAACGAATCCAACGAACAGTATACACGAGTACAACACTTCGCTGAAACGTACGATAGCGTCAACAGGGCTAACCAAGAACTGCATAACATTCAAAAACTTTAAAAACATTGATAGAAATATTTGAATAATTTTACTTACTGTCCTTATATTGAAGTATGAGTTATTAATCGTTTTTCTTTTCTTTTTGAGTGTGTGTTGGACTTATTGCGGGGAGGTTAGATAAATAGCGACAGTAAGCAAGAGTAATTTATCTTAGTGAGACAGAAAACGATATACCGAGAGTGTGATGGGTGACTCGTGCAGAGAGAGAGAGAGAGAGAGAGAGAGAGAGAGAGAGAGTTTAGAAGTGTAAATATAAAAGATATGAGATTGTGATAGTGCCTTTGTTTTCTCTCTCTCTCTCTCTCTCTCTCTCTCTCTCTCTCTCTCTCTCTCTCTCTCTCTCTCTCTCTCTCTCTCTGCCTTCCTTCCTTCTTTGCATATCTCTCAGTTCCCTTTCATCTATATAATTTCTCTCCTTTTCATCCTTCCCTCCCTCCATCCTTCCTTTCCTCCTCCTTTCCTTTCTTCCCTCCATCCCATCATTCCCTCATTTCTTTTTCTGCATTTCCATTCCCACACTCCTAATAGAATTTCCTCCATTACCTGCACCTTACAATACCTTTTTCTCTCCCTCCTCCCTCCATTCCTAACCTATTCCTCCGACTCACAAGCTTTCTCCCTCTCACTCTCACTCTCTCTCACTCACTCTCTCTTCCTTCTCGCATCTATTCAATTGACTATAAGATCCATTGAGGAATTTTTTTCTTCCCTAATGGAGTAAAATCATACGAGGCTCATCTCACAACAAGAGAGAGAGAGAGAGAGAGAGAGAGAGAGAGAGAGAGAGAGAGAGAGAGAGAGGGAGGGAGACAGACGCTTGCAAATTTTCTCGTCGCAGTGGATTTCAAGATAAGAAGTGGAGTAGTGGGAGTGCGTGTACGTGTGTGTGTGTGTATGTGTGTGTACGTGTGTGTGTGTGTGTGTGTGTAGGAAAGTGAACGGTCATACGTACACACTGCGCCAGCTTTATGCAGCCTCATCTGTGTCCTCTTTACTTTGTCTTTCCCTTCCCTTCTTTCCTCCTCAAATCTTTATTCCGGGGAAGAGGATGAGGAGGAGGAGGAGGAAGGAGAAGAAGAGGAAGAAGAAGAAGAAGAGGAAGTGCTTGCGAGACTGGGAGTTTTTTCCTATGATGTTATTTTTTTCCCTCCCGAATTACTTTCCGCCTCGGTGAGTCTTTATCACTGGGACTTTATTTTCTTGGACTTTTTTTCCTAGACTTTATTTCTTGAAGGATTTTTTCTTTTATTTTTCACAACTGACGTAGCCCTATATTTCACGAACATTTTCCTCAGTTTTTTTTTTTTATATATATTTTTGTGCCATTATTTGGGAGCCTTTTTTTTCCATGTTTAGCTTTCAAGATTTCTTTCTCTAATTGTGATCTCTTTTATTTTCGTTCCTTTCATCTTTTGCTTACAGGGAGACCTTTTTTTATGACATTTTCTTCTGACCTTTTTCTTTTTTGTATGAGTGAGTCAATATTGTGCTCTGTTTTCCCTTCGTGTTATTGGCTTCATTTGTAGGAGATTTGTCTTTCGGAATCTACATAACTGTTCTTCCAAGACTGATTTTGATGTGTTTGTTCTTTTATGGTTACTGGCTTAGGAACAAAAAAAACGTCCACTGAGATGACACTTGATGATAAACAATGGAACAAATTTATATCCAAAAATACGTGGTCTTTTTTCTTCTTCTTCTTTTTAAGGCCGGCGTCCCTAACCAGGCCTATAGGAAATTAGAAAAAATTGTTCCTTTGATTTGCCTGTCTTTAAATGAAATGGCTGAAAAGATTATCGGAAATTGGAAACGTATCTTAAAATCTCCAAGACATAGCTAAGGGGAATACAGAAGCAGGCAGGGAGCTCCACAGTTCACTAGAGAAAAGTAACCATGCTCTCTTCTAAGACCTACCTTTGATACATTAATCATTTCAGTGCTATGACGCGTTTTCATATTCATTTTGCTTACTATTTGTTCACTTTATACAACTTCAGAAACTTATGTGGAGATTAAAAAAAGTGAAGATCCTGGCCATTAATCTTCTGACCTTCATAGACCCTTCCTAATGTAAATAAAACCTTCAATCACACCCAGACTCAAGGTAGAAATATGTCCCAGTAGTGAAGGGGGTTAAATTGGTCCGCCATCACAGAGACAGACAAAAGAACAGCGTAGTAATACCGTGACATTGCCAAACCCTTAGTGGCTGTGCAAGAGAGGGATCGATTACAAACACCATGGAAAGTAAATGAAGCTCGTGGCGCGATAAAGTCAAGGACAATAGCCAGAGGAAGTTGATTAATAGTGACGTAACACAGATAACTTTCGATTTCTGACTGATGTGGGGATTGTTGTGATCCGCCGTGAAGTTAATAAAAGGCAAAAAATAAGAACAAAGTAATATTTCATTGTTTTTGACAGAGAAACATTAATTTGTGTAACTGAGGTCAAAGCAAAAAGGTCATTTATCCTGTGAATTTTGTTTGAGAGAGAGAGAGAGAGAGAGAGAGAGAGAGAGAGAGAGAGAGAGAGAGAGAGAATGTTTACATCACACTCTCACCTCCACATTTGACGTCGTTATCCTCCGTCCCTCCTTCATCTTACTCTGATTTATTCATTCATCCTTTGTTCGCTCCTTTTTAACCTCCGCCTTTTGTCTCCTTTCACCTCGACCTGTAGTTTCCTTTATTTCCTTTTACGGGGAAGCGGAGAAAGGGAGAGCCTGTATTTAGACAGAGAGAAAGAGAGAGAGGGAGAAGGAGAGAGAGAGAGAGAGAGAGAGAGAGATTCAGGCCTTCTTCGGTATGCTAACGACTCTTTAATTCCCTTCTCAAACTCTGGGATAATTCGAGTTGGACGCGTCATCTCGGCAGCGACAAGTCCTCCTCTTCGTCGTGGCGTCCCGAGGGAAACAGCCGCGCCAAAATTCTCGTCTTCGGCCTAATGAGAATTCGGCGCCCTGGAAAGTTAAATAGCGTTCGTTTGTGTGTGTGTGAGAGAGAGAGAGAGAGAGAGAGAGAGAGAGAGAGAGACAGACAGAGAAAGAGGAAAGGATTTTACAGGAAAGAAAGAGAGAGAGAAAATCAGAAACTCCTCCGAGGCATCACGTTTTCCTTGGTTCACGGTACCCTCATTAAGCATCATGTTCGTTAATCCCCTTACGCACGCGGCACTCCTTAGAAAACGGGGATTTTTTAAGCGTAAACTCACCTACTTTTAGCCTTCCAGCAACCGTGATGTGACTGCTACGATTACCAGCGGACTTAGAATACAAAATAGACACTTATGATTTTCTCTCTTATTTGCCAGTGAACTGTTTCTCTGATTGGCTGAAATTTTGAAGTTTTTCCGCGTTTTCATCGGTGTTACAATACAGTGTGACTTACTAATATCTGCTTTCTCATTGGTTGACTGCATGGCCTTCCTGTGTTGCTATTGGTGGGGAGTTTGAGTGTTATTCCTCACTGGTGAATAATTATGACGTAAGTTGTATATTACTGGTTTTGTTTAGTCTTATTTGTGACTTCTAAATAAGTATTTTTCTGATTTCTTCCATCGTGGCTTCTCTTAGACGTGGAGGAGGAGAGAGAGAGAGAGAGAGAGAGAGTGTGTGTGTGTGTGTATGTGTGCGTGCGTGTGTGGAAATACAGCTTCAATATGAAATAGAATAAGGAACATGATGAAATAAAATAAAGAATAAGGGGAGCGAAATGTGGAATAAGAGGAAAGGAAATGGAGAAAAAGAATGAAGGTGAATGAAATAGGGGAAGATGTGTATAGTATAAAAGAGAAGGGGATAAAATAAGATAAAAAAGATAAAGAAAAGAAACAAGGAGAGCATTAAAGAGCAAAAAGATGAATAAAGAGAGTAAAACAGCAAGTAGGAGAAGAGACGATAGAGAGAAAGAAATAAGGAGACGGAAAGCAGTGAAAGGGAGAAGGGAGAAAGGAGGAAGGAAAGCAGAATAGGACAAGGAAGAAGGTAAAAAAAAAAAAAAAAAGATCCAGTCAAAGAGAGGAGGGAGAAGGGTCTTGTTACCCCTGAAGGACGGTGACCGAGCTGAACCCTTCAAAACATTCCCTGACAAATAATTCAGGGCGCCAGTGTTGCTACTCGACCTGGTGCTGTGGCGCGGAGTGGTGGCTGGAGGCACCGCGGTATTGAGAGAGAGAGAGAGAGAGAGAGAGAGAGAGAGAGAGAGAGAGAGAGAGAGAGAGAGAGAGAGAGAGAGAGAGAGAGAGAGGAGAGAGAGAGAGAGAGAGAGAGAGAAGAGAGAGAGAGAGAGAGAGAGAGAGAGAGAGAGAGAGAGAGAGAGAGAGAGAGAGAGAGAGAGAGAGAGAGAATAATCCAAATAGAAATGTCAGATTATTTTTCCGTATCCCTCAGCTTACGAATAAGAATATGAGAAGAGTCACCATAAAGTAGACTTGTCATTTTTTATAGTACAGTACTGTTATCACCCGCGACAATATTGTGTGGCTCCTTGGTACACCACTACGGTAACGCTAAAGTTCACAGTTCGATCCTTCTTCACTAAAATGTCCAAGAAAATCCAGGAACCTTTTGTAAGTAGATAGTAAATGATAGAAAGATAAAATAAGTAACGTTTACCTTATCTAACCTTACCGTACCTTGCCTTACCGTACCTTACCTAACCTAACCTAACCTTACCTTTCTTAACCTTATCTTTCCTAAAAAATAACGTTATCACTAAAATGTCCAATAAAAAAGCAGTGATCTTTTGTAATTTGGTAGGTAAATAATTGAAAAATCAAATTAATCACTAAAATGTTTAAGAAAATCCAATGATCTTTTATAATTAGATAGATAAATGCTAGATAGATAAAACTAATAATGTTACCTGGTGTTATCGTGGTGTTATGACTAAGAAGACAATACCTTTTGCAATTAATTAGCCAAATGAACACCTGTGAGAATGCTTTTATTTTCACCAGTGGCTCGTTCGCTTGGGGCTAACACCTATCACCTTTGGAAGTTCATTTGTAGCAGTGTGGAGGCGTTTGGGATTTTCTGTTTGATTAGTGCCTTTGAAGTTAATTACCAAACAGAAAGCACACGCCTTACTCAGCCAAAGACCTGTGTGTGTGTGTGTGTGTGTGTGTGTGTGTGTGTGTGTGTGTGTGTGTGTGTGTGTGTGTGTGTGTGTGTGTGTGTGATGGAGAAACAGGTGTGTGTGTGATGACTTGTCTTCTTTGTTAACACGTAATTAATATCAAGGTCAGTAAATAGTTAGAATAAAACCTCCCTGTGTCAGTTTTTCACTCATAGCAAAGACAAGATGTAAAAAAAAGATCGCATTGCGCTTACAAATGTTTTTCGTGTTGATTCTCGAACCGTAATTTAACCTGCAAATATATTAATTTTTCACCCTTTGTTGACTTTGATGCCGTAAATAATTCCACACCCTTTTACTGCAACGCTAAATGTATTTGTTGCAACTCCAATAATAATATTTTCCACCCAGACCTCGTAGTTTCAACATGTTTTTCATTTATTTTTTCATTTCATTTTTTTCGCCATTTTTTTTTTCACGCCTCCGCTCGTAACTAATTTTCCAGGTGCGTGTTTATGATTTGTGACTTATTTTCCAGGTGTTCCCCAGCGCGTGTCTATTATTAAGTTATATTTTATAGTTATATGATAGCACCGCGTCCCCAGGGAGAGATTGAGGCGGTGGGAATTACACTACCTGATGAAATGATGTCACGTGTAGAGAGAGAGAGAGAGAGAGAGAGAGAGAGAGAGAGAGAATTCCTTACGTGGTTAAACTCGCTTCTCTCACGATCTCATATTTCTGTGCCCGCTGATTTAGTACTCTCTCTCTCTCTCTCTCTCTCTCTCTCTCTCTCTCTCTCTCTCTCTCTCTCTCTCTCTCTCTCTCTCTCTCTCTCTCTCTCTCTCTCTCTCTCTCTCTCTCTCTCTCTCTCTCTCTCTCTCTCTCTCTCTCTCTCTATCTATCTATCTATCTATCTATTTCTATCTATCTATCTCCTTTGCCAGCTTTTTAATTATTTATCTTCCTGCAAAATGAATGATGATGTCGACGCCAACCGTTGCTCCTTTTTGCTCACTCACTCACTCACACAAATCCTTCATCTCCTTCATTATTTTATTTCATCTTCCTCCGTCGTTTTTCCTTCCTTTCCTTTGTTCACCGCCTTTTTTTTTATCGTGTTCTTTGTCCCTTGATATATTTTTTCTTCATGGCACTGGAGTCTTAGCATCACACGGATCTCTCTCTCTCTCTCTCTCTCTCTCTCTCTCTCTCTCTCTCTCTCTCTCTCTCTCTCTCTCTCTCTCTCTCTCTCTCTCTCTCTCTCTCTCTCTCTCTCTCTCTCTCTCTCTCTCTCTCTCTCTCTCTCTCTCTCTCTCTCTCTCTCTCTCTTACTCTGAGGATAAAAAGCTAAAATGTTGACAACAGATTAGACACTTGAAAGAGATAGAAAGAGAGAGAGAGAGAGAGAGAGAGAGAGAGAGAGAGAGAGAGAGAGAGAGAGAGAGAGAGAACTTTGGGATTAGAAAATCTCAAGGATGACAAGAAATTAGGCACAGTAGAGAGAGAGAGAGAGAGAGAGAGAGAGAGAGAGAGAGAGAGAGAGAGAGAGAGAGAGAGAGAGAGAGAGAGAGAGAGAGAGAGAGAGAGCAGCCCATCAGACGCACCTGTGGAGGCTTCAGGTCTTCTTTGTGTAAATTTTCAGATAAATATAGCCGATTGAGGCCCTGAGGGTGAGCACTTACTCTCCACCAGATGTCACAGCCAGGCCCGTGTCCCTATTAATGGTGGTAGCAGCAGTAGTGGTGGTGGTGGTGGTGGTGGTGGTGGTGGTGGTGGTGATGGGGGTGGTGGTTGTGGTAGTGGTGGTGGTTGTTGTTGTATTTGTCTCTGTTGTTTTTGGTGGTGGTGGGGTTGCTGGTGTGGAGAGGGGGATGTTGTTGGTGATGGTGGTGGAGGTGGTGGTGATGGTGGTGGTGGTGGTGGTGGTGGTGGTGGTGGTGGTGGTGGTGGTGGTGGTGGTGGTGGTGGTGCTTGTTGTTATTCTTGTTGTTTCTGTTGTGTTTGTTTGGGATTCTGATTATCAAGATTTTTATTTAACATTTTTCTCAATTTTTGACAGACAGACAAACAGACAGACAGACAGACAGAAGTAAAGATTTATACGGACGTATAAAAAGTATAATAACATAGCTATTAATTGCTTATTTTTTTGTTATATACTCGAGAGAGAGAGAGAGAGAGAGAGAGAGAGAGAGATTTATATAGATAGATGAAAACATAATTACTAGCTATTTCCTTTTAGTGTTTCTCTACTCTTGTCACATTTTTTTTTTTTTTTTTTTTTTTTTTTTTGTCTGAAAATTAATGTTACGACTTCCATATTTCACTTTTCATCGCTCGGAACAATGAAGTTACTGGAATGGTGATAAAGTGAAGCTCCCATTTGTTAGTTCTTGGGTTGATTAGTGTTTGTTTAAGACACCTCCCCTTGTTTCATGAAAGACCCTCAACTATTGTAGCTTTTTGTATACAAGTCTTATTTTGTACAACTCTTTCTACTTTTTATATAGAATAGAGTAGGTTTAATAAAGTGACTCTCTCTCTCTCTCTCTCTCTCTCTCTCTCTCTCTCTCTCTCTCTCTCTCTCTCTCTCTCTCTCTCTCTCTCTCTCTCTCTCTCTCTCTCTCTCTCTCTCTCTCTCTCTCTCTCTCTCTCTCTCTCTCTCTCTCTCTCTCTCTCTCTCTCTCTCTCTCTCTCTCTCTCTCTCTCTCTCTCTCCCTCCAGGTCACTCTTAACTTTCACGACACCAGAAGGGAGAGAGGGAGAGCAATCATGAGAGTGCCTTGGAGGAAGAGAGGGAGGGAGGAAGGGAGGGAGGCAGGTAGAGGAGGAGGAAGACAGGAAAGGAGTTATGTTGCAGATTATTGTATAGAGTACCAGGTAACAATAAGATGCTAGGGCGTAGAAGTCTTGTATTGTTTTACCTTATAACTCTACTCAAATAAATAGAGTTTGATTACCTACCCATACCAAACTTTTTTATATTGGGAGTGCTGAGAGAGAGAGAGAGAGAGAAAATAAAAATAAATGAATGAATAAATAAAGCTACTTTGAAATGTTAAAGCTAAATATTTTTTCGCACTACTAAGCATCAAATTCATCACAACGGAAACTCATGGATTTCTCTCGATCGCAATTTCAATCTTTTATTTATTTTTCTCTTTTTTTAAGGTTCGTTTTGTGTTGACCTCGCTACCTGCCGATGCAACGAACGTGAGATGATGTTGTGGTAATGGCAGAGGAGGAGGAGGAGGAGGAGGAAAAAGAAGAAGAAGAAGAGGAGGAAGGCAAAGATAGCAGACACGTATCCCTCAGAGTTCAGATTCTGTCGGTCTTTTCCTCACACAAAAGGCGACAGGTCAAATATTCCGACACGAAGAGACCAGAGAGAGAGAGAGAAAAAAACACTTATTCCTTGTCAGACAGAGACAAAAATAGAGCGTAGTGTTTCAAAAAGTAAAACGGGCTTGATATTACCTGCCTGCACATCTTTCTGACGGTGCGGCTGTCCAGGGAGTAGGAAACTAGATTTAGTGTGGTTGTACCTAAATTAAAATGAGCGTGTTAATTCCTAAGAGTTTACACAAAGCCAACTCTGGTGTTTGTCTACTTTCCCCCAGCGATTCACTTGCCCTGACTCCCTGTGTTTCCTCATATTATTTTTTTTGCACCTTTCTCCACATTAAAAACTTGTCTTCATTCTTTACTGGAAGATAGAAAATTAATTAATGAGTGTAAAGCGTTATATTGAAACAGTCCAAAAGAATATTACATGATTACTCCTTTTCACGTATTTTTTTCCCTATTTTCTTTATTTAATGTGTAGGATTGATTATGTTCTCTTCCGGCATTCAGCTACTTGGGGGGCCGACAGCGCAGTGCAACATTCATATAGCCAGAGGTCGCTGTAGCCTTTGTATTCCCCGAAGAGTGATGTTGTCTGATGGTCAGTTTTCTCCTTTACTGGCATGTGTCTCACCTGAATCTCTTACGTTGTTTCGTGGCCGCGTTTCCTGCTCCTCTCTACCGAGTTAAAATTAAAGAGCTCTGGTTCTTGTTACTGCTTGGATGGATGACCGCCAGAGGACACCATATGTTGCTGGCATCCCATTTTTTAAAAGAGGCAATTAAACGAAGGAGGATGGGAGATAACAAGAAGAGCAAGGTTCACGCTTCCCTGGTGGAACTGTAAGCCGCGTACTGCCAGGTGCTGAGGGAGAATGTCGCGGCTTCAGGGAATTTTAGGTGAACTACAGAACGGCGCCTTGCTTTGATTGGGAACGCGGGGCCGATAACGAAGACCAGCATTACGTGTTGCCCTTATCAATACAGAGCAGGGAGACAGACAGACAGATTAGATAGATATGAATAGATGGGCAGGTGGTTGCACTCTATAAGGACATGTCTGGTCAGGTCCTTGTGTGTTCTTGTTGGTGTTGTGTTGGTGGTGTTGGTGGCAATGGTAGTGGTGCTTGATTCAATAGATATATTCATCAGATCCCTTCTATGCAGAAATCACGTATCCCCCTCAATCTACATCCTCTATTTATGTATTTCCTTGCCATGTTCCTCTGCCTTTTCCTCTTCCTCTTCCTCCTCATCTTCCTCATCCTCTTCATCCTCTTCATCCTCTTCCTCATCACGCCTGCCTGTATTTCCTCACGCCCAGGTATATTAATTTGTAACACACCTCGCCTCCTCCCCTGCCCTTCTTTTCCTCCCCTCCAGCCACTCTCATGATTGCTCCTTCCTACCCTTCCCTTCCCCTCATCCTCGCTCTCATTCTTCCCTTCACCTCCCCTCACCCTTCCCTTCCCTTCCCTGAGTTTCTCGTCTCGCAACACAAGTCTCTGATTATTGGTTTTGCTTTTGACATGTATGTATTTATTCACGCTTGTATGATTATAGAAATTAGAGAAGTGTAAATGTATATACGTGTTTGAATATTGATGTACTGGTATACGCACACATACTGATCTATACACTGACACATACGCACATACTGGTAATCTATACACGTAAATGCATGTTTGATGTCAAGTATACACACACACACACACACACACACACACACACACACACACACACACACACATCATTCCCAAAGGACAAACTATACCAAAGGGAACAAAGAGATCGGATAAACACTGAAATACAACGCAAAGTATATCATTTTTGAGAGAGAGAGAGAGAGAGAGAGAGAGAGAGAGAGAGAGAGAGAGAGACCAGCCAGTCTTCTACCTTTATCTTACGTTCCTGTGAAGTTCTTTTTTTTTCTTTTTTTTTCGTTTCAAGTCTCACTGAGCATCTGGTGCTTTTAAGGTCCATTATATTTATCAGTTAATACTTTCATTCCATCTTTCCTCCTCCTCCTCCTCCTCCTCCTCCTCCTCCTCCTCCTCCTCCTCCTCCTTTTCCTCCTCCTCCTCCTCCTAACGTGTTTCATTCTCTTATTATCTGGTGTGAATCTTCTTATTTTTTCCCTCTCTTTATATTTCCCTCATTCATAAATCATTTAGTGTTTCTTTGAGTCTCTAATATTTCTTCTCTTTCCTTCTTCCTCCTTTTCCTTTTCCTCCTCCTTCTTCCTCCTCCTCCTTCTCCTCCTCCTCCTCCTCCTCCTCCTCCTCCTCCTCCTCCTCCTCCTCCTCCTCCTCCTCCTGAGTGGTTAGTGTTGTTGTGTCATGAAGGATTCTTGTGTTGGCAATAAATATGTCGCTTTATTTCACATTACGACCGTTTCCACTTTTGTCCATTGTACATTAATAATTTTCCTCTCTCTCTCTCTCTCTCTCTCTCTCTCTCTCTCTCTCTCTCTCTCTCTCTCTCTCTCTCTCTCTCTCTCTCTCTCTCTCTTGATTTTTCTTCCCATCTTCACTTTTCCCTTTCTCTATTCCCACCTTTACTTCCACGCCTCCTATTTCTACCTCTACTGCCTTCTCACCTTTCCCTCTCTCCCCTCTCCCTTTCTCTTTCCCTTCGATATTTTTCCTCACCTTTCTCTCCCTCCCTTCACTGTATTTATTTTCCTCCCCTCTCTGTTTCCCCCTCCCTACACCTCGCCCTCTGATCTTTTCTCCCCCTTTCCTTCCTTCCTTCCTTCCTTCCCTCCTTCCTTCCTTTTGTTGTCCCTCCCTTTTGCTCCATTTTTCCACCTTTATTTTTCTCTTCCCTTCTCCTGTTTCCATTGTATTGATGTTGTATCTGCCTGTTTGTTTGCTTTGTTTTATTTGTTTGGCTCTTGTTTTGCTTTTGCCTTCGGTTGATTAGGTGATGTTAAGAATAACTGTTAATATTGGTGTTGTTGTTGTTGTTGTTGTTGTTAGTGGTGGTGGTGGTGGTGATGGTGTTGTTGTTGTTGTTTTCTTATTTTTTTGTTTCTGTTGCCTTGTTCTTTTTTTTTTCTCTACTCTTTTTTTTTTTTTTTTTACCTTGAAATATGTGAACATGTTATTAACCTGCTGCCCGCCTTTCCTTTTCCACACACACACACACACACACACACACACACACACACACACACACACACACACACACACACACACACACACACACACACACACACACACACACACACACACACACACACACGGAGCTGTTATTTTGTGGCTCCATCAATACTCTTTTGTCCTTTCATCTACCTTTTCATCCTTGGCTTCATACGTCTCCTAAAAACACCTGAGCCTTGTGAGCGTCCTCCCAAGAGACAGAATAATGGTATCCCAGCGACCTGAGGGAAGGCAAGCATGAGGAAATAATTCATAGTTGGTGATGAGTTCGTCTGAATAGAAATACGATTCATGTTCCGACTGGTGTTGCTCTGGTGTTGTATGATCATGGTAGTTATTGCTGTGTTGTTGTTTTTATCATCTTTTTTTTATGTAAGAGTAAAAGACTGGTCCAGGGCAATAAGAAAATATACAAAAAAAGCTTCCCTTACACTGGCGAAAGAGTTAGTCAAGAGAGAAGGATAAATGTCTTTTTTTTTATGTAAGAGAAGAAGACTGGTCCAGGGCAATAAGAAAAATAAAAAAAAGGCCTACCCAGTCGCCAGTTCCCTTGCAGTGCCGAAAGAGTTAGCCAAGAGAGAGGGATAAATGTCTTGAAACCTCCCTCTTAAATGAAATCAAGTCATAGGAAGTTGGACATACAGACACAGGCAGGGAGTTCTAGATCTGTAGAGGTTATAGTGTTATTGTTGTGATAAGAGACTTTTCGATGTGGATATTATATGGACATCAATGGGCATGTTTCATATAAGGACCGTCATGTGAAGGTTTAATGATTTAGTTTAGTGTCCCGTGTTTTCCTATATTTTTCTGCTTTTTCCATGTTTTAGCTAATAGTTTGCAGTTTTAAGTAGATTTTCAGTTTTAGAGTTAGTGTTTCTATCTGTGAAATTATAGAGCTAAGGTTAACGGATCACAGATTCTGGATGATTAAATTTGTAATGAGAATGAATAGAAAATGAATTGAATGAGAGAGAGACACTCATATATAATTAGAAACACTCATGTATGATTAGAATGAACAGTTTTGAAAGCCGAACATGAAAAATCACTGACATCTTTATAAATCCTGAAATATTAAAAATGTATCGTGAAAAGCAAAAAGTAACAAAGTATTTTTAAAGAAAGACATGCAAATATTTACTTTATTCAAACAGCCGCGTTGACACACTAATGATGATTAATAAAAACTTTTAAAAAATCAGAGAAACTTTCACCAGAATACGAAATGAAGGCCCAGCACATTTCTATTAATTACAAAGAACATTCGAACAAGCCAAGCATAAAAATGAATAAATACCTGAATTCCTGTGTGTATAACCATCTTAAAAATAAAACATTCAGGAAAATTTTTATTATATTGTGAAATAAAGGAGCAACACATTTCTATTAATTACAAAGGACATTCGGACACACCAAGCATCAGGTCCACCATGAAAGGAACACAACACAGCGTACCTATGCGTATAACTCACATATTTGTGCTACGCTGGGAACAAATTGCTTCCTACAGCACACCGCGTCATCACCATTAATCATTTCGCCATTAATACCTGTAATCAAATTATCATTATTGAATTAGCCTGTGCCGCTATACAGGTGAGCGCTGCCCGCCACCTTGCCCGATATTGCCGCTGACCAGGTGTTAAAAAAAATATATTCAGGTAATTGCATATCAAAGCGTTGGGGGATTTGGCTTGTACAGATTAAAGGGGTGACGGGGTGATGGGGTGATAGGGTGAAAGAGGTCATTGAGGGAGATGATGTATGGAAATAGTTAGAATGAATACAATGAAAGGGTGAAAGAGTGGGAATGAATGATATAGAGTGGAAAGATGGGGTGAAGGATATGAAAAAGTGATGGGAAGGTGAGGAAGATTAACCTCTTCAATACTAAGACACATTTTTACCTCGAGTCTTGGGGTATAATTAGACCATTTTATTGACATTAGGAAAGATCCATAGAGGTCAGAAGATTAATGACCACAGTCTTTACTATTTGAATCCCCCACATGAGTTTCTGAAGCTGTATAAAATCACCAAATAGTAAGCAGAGTGAATATGAAAACGCGTCATGGTACTGAAGGGGTTACGGGTGAAACGATTAGGATGATTGGAGTGAAGTTTTAAAGGGATGCGGATGACGTGAACGGGTAAAAAGTGAATTGAGGTAGATGAAGGAGTAAAGAGGTAAAGGTGAAGGAAATGAAGGAATAAAATTAACTTAATGCGAATGAGATTAAATAAAAGAGAAAAATGAGGGAAAGAAAGCAGTGAGAAGGCACGAGAGAGAGAGAGAGAGAGAGAGAGAGAGAGAGAGAGAGAGAGAGAGAGAGAGAGAGAGAGAGAGAGAGAGAGAGAGAGAGAGAGAGAGAGAGAGAGAGAGAGAGAGAGAGAGAGAGACAGAGAGATAAAAGAGTGTAAAGGTGTAGATGAGTGGGGAAAAGACATGAAGAGACCTTTTGAGAGAGAAGCGAGCAAAGGGAATAGAAAATAACTTGCTTGAAGGGGTGAAGGAAAGAGTGAGGAAGATGAAAGGACACGGGGAGTGAAAATTATATTGTGGCTTTTGAAGGAATGTCGCGATGAGGGAGATGAAAAGAAGTAAATATGAAAAGAAGACAATAAAATAAAAAAGAGAGGAAATACAACGTTATTTCGTGTGTTAAGCTGAAAAGTGACGAAACATTGGTTGATTGTGTTTTCCTTTCTGTTTCTTATTTGTTTCTGATTTATTTTTGGAATTTTGTGACTTACATCTTTAATTCTTTGTGTGTGTGTGTGTGTGTGTGTGTGTGTGTGTGTGTGTGTGTGTGTGTGTTCTGCTTACTGAGAGAGAGAGAGAGAGAGAGAGAGAGAGAGAGAGAGAGAGAGAGAGAGAGAGAGAGCACTGTTTTTCTTCCTACTAAGATTACTGTTACTACTACTACTACTACTACTACTACTACTACTACTACTACTACTACTACTACTACTACTACTACTACTACTGATAGTGATGATAATGTTGCTACTTTTAATAATGCAGACAAAAAGAGTCATAATGGTGGTATTAATTATGATAATAAGAGACTTTTCAAAGACTGACAATGGAAAATGAAATCATGTCTCAATTTTCTTTTTTTTTTCTTTATTTTTCTCGTTCTTTCTCTTAACTTTGTCCAGATTATGATGTAATTAAGTTTCCCGGCGCTGCTCGCACGTGCACACACACACACACACACACACACACACACACACACACACACACACACACACACACACACACACACACACACACACACACACACACACACACACACACAGCCGGAACAATAGTAGCAGTTAATTGAAAATGAACGCCAAAAATTAAATAAAATGGATAAATAAAATGAAATAATCCAAGTTAAGTTAGGTTAAGTTAGGTTTGGTTAAGTTGAATTTTTTTACATTTGGTTTAAAAATGTATAAGATTTTTTTTTTTTTTTATACCATGTGTGCTTTTCACGGGAGTTTATGGGCTAAAGGGGATACTTTTTGGGGCACCTCCTATGTCAAAGCCCACCCGCTAGGAAACCGTTGCCCCGAGTGAGGAAGCCCAACCTACACTCGGACCGTGGACAGGATTGAAACCCGTGTGCTTGGAGACCCCTCGGACCCCAAAGCACACATGGTTCCATTTAGTAGTTTCATTAAATTAGGTTAGGTTACAATAGGCTGGGTTAAGTTAAGTTAGGTTAAGATAGGTTATATTAGGTTAAGATAGGTTAGTTTAAGTTAGGTTAGGTTGGGTTAGGTTAGGTTGGGTTAGGTTAGGTTTGGTTAGGTTAAGTTAGGTTAGGTTTGCTTTGGTTAGGTTAGGTTAGGTTTGGTTAGGCTAGGTTAGGTTAGGTTAGGTTAAGTTAGGTTAGGTTTGGTTAGGTTAGGTTAGGTTTGGTTAGGTTAGGTTAGGTTAGGTTAGGTTAGGTTAGGTTTGCTTTGGTTAGGTTAGGTTAGGTTTGGTTAAGCTAGGTTAGGTTAGGTTAGGTTTGGTTAAGGTAGGTTAGGTTAGGTTTGGTTAAGCTAGGTTAGGTTAGGTTTGGTTAAGCTAGGTTAGGTTAGGTTAGGTTAGGTTTGGTTAGGTTAGGTTAGGTTAGGTTAGGTTAGGTTAGGCTAGGTTAGGTTAGGTTTGCTTTGGTTAGGTTAGGTTTGTTTTGGTTGGGTTGGGTTGGGTTGGGTTAGGTTAGGTTAGGTTAGGTTAGGTTTGGTTAAGCTAGGTTAGGTTAGGTTTGTTTTGGTTTGTTTTGGTTTGGTTTGGTTAGGTTACTCTAGGTTGGGTTATTCGTATGAGTCAACAAGGTTACTGGAGAACACACGTACTCTGGGGGATCAAGAGGCGTCTGTAGTGCATTTCACGGAGATAAGATCGCCATGCAGTAAAGATGGCATCAGTGGACCATTAAGGCGATGCTGCAGCGGGAAAACACAAACACACACACACACACACACACACACACACACACACACACACACACACACACACACACACACACACACACACACGGTTCCATTAAATGTTTGACCTCACGGTTTTAGTAGAATTCTCTCTCTCTCTCTCTCTCTCTCTCTCTCTCTCTCTCTCTCTCTCTCTCTCTCTCTCAATTTCTCGTTTATTTCGTTTAAATTCCACCAATTCCACATCTTTTCACTTTCATTTTCTCTTCTTTTCCTCATTTTGTGCTTTTCCTTCGTATTATTTTTGTCTGTTCCCTTTCCATTTCGTTACTCTTTGATCCACTTTCCATCCTCTTCTTCCTCCTCCTCCTCCTCCTCCTCCTTCTCTGTGGTGTCACGCAATTCACCAAGAGCTACTCCCTTTTCTCCTCCTCCTCCTCCTCCTCCTCCTCCTCCTCCTCCTCCTCCCCCCCCACTTTCTCCTCCTCTTCCTTTTCCTTTTCCTCTTCCTCTTCCTCAAACTCCTCACGGCTCGCTTGGAGGAAACTTCTCTCTCCACTCTAACTTTCCTCCAGCAAATATATGCTTTCCTCTCTAAGACGTCTCTCTTTCCTCTTTCATCATATCATCAATGTTTGTTAGTTTACCTCATATTCTGCCTCCTCCTCTCTTTTCGTCTTCTTTATTTCCTTCCTTTCCCTCCTTTTTTATTTTTTTATTTCTGTCCGTTTTCTTTATTTCGTCTTGTTTCATTTCCTTCTCTTCCCTCTTTTTCTTGTTTCTTTTTTTATTTTCACCTTTTTTTCTCCAGTTTTTGACTGTTTTTTTATTTATTTCGTGTTTTCATTTCCTTTTTTTCCCTCTTTTCTTATTTTTTTCTCGAATTTTAATCAGTTTTTATTTTTTTTTTCGTTGTATGTTTTTCTTTTCTATTTGTCTTTGATTGCTGTAATGTATTTTTTTTTTCTTTTCTTTTCTTCTCTTCCTTATCTTGTACTTCGTTATTTTCCCGTATTTCCTTCATTTATTTTCTTTTTAGTGGTGTTTTTCTACATGTTTCGAGTTTTCTCTTATATTCTGTATTCCATTTTCGCTTCTGCATTTTTTTTTTTCATTTTCTTCCTTATCTTATACCTTCCTTTTTTTTATGTTATCTTTATTTTTCTCTTCTCCCTTCTCGTACTTTCTGCTTCAAGTCAACAATCAATTTTTCATTCTCCTCCTCCTCCTCCTCCTCCTCCTCCTCCTCCTCCTCCTCCTCCTCCTCCTCCTTCTCCTCTTCTTCCTCCTTTTCCTTCTCCTCTTCCTTTTTTCTCCTCCTGCTCCTTCTCCTTCTTCTTCTCCGCTCTTCCTCCTTCTCTTCGTTCTCCTTCTCCTCCTGTTCCTTATCTTCTTCTTCTTCTTCTTCTTCTTCTTCTTCTTCTTCTTCTTCTTCTTCTTCTTCTTCTTCTTCTTCTTCTTCTTCTTCTTCTTCTTCCTTCGTTCTCTTCCTTCTCCTCCCGTGAGTACCTTCCTTCCTTTGGTATTATGATCCACAGAGCAGATTACATCAAGTTTACAGCCTCGAGGTAACTTAGGCTAACATGTGATATTCCACCATTACTCATACCTACACTGCCCTCTCCTTCCTCCTCCTCCTCCTCCTCCTTCTCCTCTTCCTCCTCCTCTTCCAGCTCCTTCCTTGCATTCCTCTCTCCTCTTTCTCCTCCTTCTCTTCCTCAGTTCCTCTTTTTGTTCGTGTTTCTCCTTTCGTGTTTGTCCCCCTCTTTCGTTCCTTTCCAGTCTTGTTTTAAACTTTCTCTCTGTCTGTCTGTTTGTCTCTCTGTCTGTCTCTCTCTCTCTCTCTCTCTCTCTCTCTCTCTCTCTCTCTCTCTCTCTCTCTCTCTCTCTCTCTCTCTCTCTCTCTCTCTCTCTCTCTCTCTCTCTCTCTCTCTCTCTCTCTCTCTCTCTCTCTCTCTCTCTCTCTCTCTCTCTCTCTCTCTCTCTCTCTGTTGTGTCAATACTCCCACATTTATCAGCAGTGAACTGTAAGAGAGAGAGAGAGAGAGAGAGAGAGAGAAAGAATAATGAAATGTTTAATTACTGAAATCATTTACAATATTTTCCTTTAATTTCTATACAGACTTTTTTTCCCTGATTCATGAGAGAAATCTGGTACATTTTCTCTAATGACACTTCCATTTTTTCCTGAAATAATGAACTGCTTCCTCTTGTTTCAGATTCAGTTTCTTTTTTATTCTCTGTTTCACTTTTTATTTTTTCTATTTTCTGCTTCTTTCATTTTTTCTATTTTCTGCTTCACTCTCCGATTTCTTTTACATTTTGCTTCACTTTTCTTTTTTAGTCTGTTTCATTTTTCATTTTTTTTATTTTCTGTTTCATTTTTCATTTTTTTTATGCTCTGCTTCACTTTTCATTTTCTCTCTGTTTCTTTCTTTCTTCCTTCCTTTGTCTTACTTTGCTTTGTCTGATTTTATTCCTCTCACATTTATTTTTATCTTTTCGTCTTGTTTTTCCTTTTTCTTTTTTTTATCCTTTCTTATTCTCTTCTCTTTATATAAATAGCTTTTCAAATACTTCACCTTCTCTTTTCTCTCAATTATCTCTTCATCTTGCATTTCTTATTCCTTTTCATTTTTCTTCTTCTTGTTTACATATTACCCTCCTTCTCTCTCTTCTATCTTTTGTTCCTCCCTCTTATATTTTCTCATTATCCTCTTTGTCTGTCCTTTTTTACCTTTCTTTTCCCATTTTCCTCACTCTATCATTTCATATAACTTTCTCATCCACGCAACATTCTTCTCTTACTCCTTCACTCCTTACTTTTCTCCCAGTCCTTTTTCCCCGCTGCTCTCTCCTCTTTTTCTCTCATCATCTAGTAATTAAAGATCTCACCAGTCCGTAAGTCGAGGAGGTAAAGAGAGAATATTAAACAGTGAATCCATTACGGCCCTAATCACCTTATTAAATCGGCGAGCAAACAAGTGATGACCAGAGGTGTCAACGATGAGTGATTTGTGGCTCTTATTAACGCCAGGGAAGGGAACGGTGATGTGTGGGTGGGTGACTGGTTGGTGGGTGTGTGATTAACGGTATGTGTGTGTGTGTGTGTGTGTGTGTGTGTGTGTGTGTGTGTGTGTGTGTGTGTGTGTGTGTGTGTGTGTGTGTGTGTGTGTGTGTGTGTTGTTGTTGTTGTTGTTGTTGAGAGAGAGAGAGAGAGAGAGAGAGAGAGAGATTAATAGATTAGGTAAATCATGAATATATTAGAATAAAAAAATTTGATAAATGAGATAGACAAATGAGACAGGAAAGCACAGACGGACAGAGACAACCAACCAGAGAGATAAACAGAGAAAAACAGTAAGAGATAATAAAGAGACAAACGAAACGCACATATTTAAAGGGACAAGTAGCCATAGACGCACACATAAACAGACTGAGAGACAGACACACAAGCAGACAATTTCCCATAATGCACCAGTCTCCTCAATGCTCTTTTCTCGTCTCTCCCTCCCCCTCCCATCCCTCCTCCTTGGTAAACTTTCCTCCCGCATCTCCCTTCCCGTCCTTAGTAAACTTCCTTTTAACACAAGACAGCAAAATGCACCGCACGGACCGGAAGCGGCACCGGAACCGAAAATTTTAAGCTGCAGCCGGAACTGGTCAGGAAAAAAGGAAAAAGAGACAAGGAAAAGAAGAAAACCCTGGTAATTCCAACCGGAACTTCTTGTTTATTTCCTGCATTTTTGGCGCATTCTCCCTTCCTTCTCTTTTCTTATTCTTTCCTTCTTCTCTACGCTGTCTCTTCCCTGTTCCCGGCGTTCCCAGGACTGCCGAGCTGGCTGTTGTCCTGCTTTTTCCTGACTTGAATGTTTAGCGTCGTTGGCAGAAAAGATGAAACAATTATCGCGAGCAGGTTTTTAAATGCGAGCAGACACACACGGGAAGGAATCGGGAAGCTGCTCAGGAAGTCGCATTAAAAACTAAGAGAAAAAAGCGGTGAGCACGACTAGAGGATGTGAGCGTTGCAGCTTTCACGGGAACAGCGAAGGCATAATGGTAATACAGAATATAAAAGAAGGAAAAAAGACAAGAAGATAGAACTCGAATTAGTGAAGGAAAAAGGATAACTCTAAATTTGCTTGCGAAATATATTGAAATGGAATTGTGTAAATACCAGTTGATCTTTAGGAAAAAAATACTATTAAGCAAAAGTTTATCCACGTGGCAGATTAAATAAAATATAATCGTGTAAATATTAGCGGACATAAAATGCTGTAGTAGTAGGATCGTGCAAGTGTAATGCTACATTGGGAAATTAAATAGAATAATCAGATGAAAATCAGGTGACGTGCATCGAGGACAGGTGAGCGGGAGTACATCAAGGTGAGTATTTGGACCGCCGCTGTTCATGCATTACTTTATTATTCATTATGCAAATGTAATAACTCCATTTTAAAAGCTCGTTAGCGATAGGAAGATTGAATATATTTGTTCATATATAACCAGGACAGATTAAACCTTCAGCGCGTCCTGTATGAGGTAGAAATAATAAATGAGGAACGTCATTCACTGTCATTAAATGTAAACTCCTCTGTGCTCTCATAATGATTAAACCTTGATGCCTTATTAGGTGACTGGTAATGTTTTAATCTGTGGGACATGTCACGTAATCTAAACCCTTGTCAAAAGTTATATCATTTCTCATTTTTTTATCTTTTGTTGAGAGCAAAGTCTTTCATTTTTCTTTATCTTATTATTCTTTTTGCCTATAACAATGTCTGCCTTTCTCATTTTGCTGAAACAAGGTCATTTTGTCTCCTTTGAAAGTTAAATCCATTTTTTATTGTTATTTTTATACGGTTCATATTTTTTTTAGTCAGACATTGAATTTTTTTTTTTTTTTTTTTTTTTGTCGTTTACTGTTTGATGAAACCAAAAAATATTCCTGTTTTTTTTTTCTTTCAATGCAGCTCAAAAATTGATGGTAGACTACGTTTTTAAAGAAATAAAATACTTCATTACTTTTTAATGAAGCCAAAATCTTTATTTTTTTCTTACTTTATTTTTTCATAACTAAGAAATTAATTAGGAGTTTCTATCTTACTTTTTTCTTATCTTTTTAATTTTTCCTTCATGAATTGTGCAGTGAGCCTTTGATGCCTTTCATACACGCCTTCATTCTCCCTCGTGTCTAATTCACTTTTCTCGCTCTCCTAACTTAGCTACTCTCTCTCTCTCTCTCTCTCTCTCTCTCTCTCTCTCTCTCTCTCTCTCTCTCTCTCTCTCTCTCTCTCTCTCTCTCTCTCTCTCTCTCTCTATCTATCTATCTATCTATCTATCTATCTATCTATCCATCTATCTATCTATCTCTCTGCATGACGCCACACGAGGGAGTCTCTCGAGAAGTGTTTATTTAACCCTTGGAACTGTGGTGCTGTGGCTGCAAGGACTTTGAGAGAGAGAGAGAGAGAGAGAGAGAGAGAGAGAGAGAGAGAGAGAGAGAGAGAGAGAGAGAGAGAGAGAGAGAGAGAGAGAGAGAGAGAGAGAAAGTGGGAGGGATGAAGACTAGAGGATAAAATAAGGAGACAGAAGAGAGAGAGAGAGAGAGAGAGAGAGAGAGAGAGAGAGAGAGAGAGAGAGAGAGAGAGAGAGAGAGAAAAGAGACTTGCAGAAATAAACAGTCCGAAAGAAATGTATAAAAAAAAAACGAGAAAAATCGAACACAGACACGTGAAAAAAGGGGAGAAAAAAAAAAAGACGGATTGAAAGAGAAATAAAAAAACAACTCGTCTTGAACTTTTCCCTCTGACCGAAAGTATGAAAAGGAAACAAAAAGAGACTGTCATGGAAAGCGCTAAACGAAGAAAAACAAAAGGAGGCACGTGTGTGTTATAAGAGATTTAGAGACATATGGGTCAAAATATATCAACATAAATTAAAATAAATAGATAGAAACAAGTGTAAATTCAATCAGGAAATAGAAGAAAAGGAAAGGAAGAGACCGAAAAAGGACAAAACCAGCGAAAGCACATGAATAAGAGAGAGAAGACAGACAAGGACAGATAAAATGGAAATATGTATGAAAAGAAAACATGTAGTAAAGATAAGAGATAAAAGAAACGAAGCAGACGCAGACACATGGATGAACTCATGAATAGATGGATCAAAAAAAGACTGTCTGGAAAATGTAGATAAGAATATAAACAAGACGGCTCGTGGCGGCACAAAGACCTTAACTAGATGAATCAACAGAGAGATAAGAGAAAAAAGAAAATGCCTGATTTGGTTTGAAAAATATCTAAAGAAATATGTAATCTGGTTAAAAACTTGTTGATGAAAGAGGCAAAATTCAGTCAATAGAATAAGAATAATGAATAAACAGGAAAAACAGAATCTTAGAGGTCGGTTTGGAAACGTTGCCATAGATACTAGTGAAAAGACTGGAATAAACAGCGAAGGAAAATATTTATACAAAGAAAACAAGGGAAGGAAGTTCGTAGCGTAAACAAAACATATCAAGGAAAATTTATTGAGAAGGGAAAAAAAAAATTATTATATAGAAAATTAGACAATAAAAATTTCATGATTTAAAAAAATCAAGAAAGGGAAAAATAAATTGTACAAAAAACAGAACACATAAATATCATGTTGTAGAGAGAGAGAGAGAGAGAGAGAGAGAGAGAGAGAGAGAGGGAGAGAGAGTAGTAGTAGTAGTAGTAGTAATTTCATGTGTAAAACAAAAAAGAAAATTTCAATCTATAGAAAAGATAAGATAGAAATTTCATGTTGTAAAAGGAAACAATAAAAAAGAGAAAAGGAATTTCATGAGTCAAAAATAAAGAAACTTAAAATATTCAATCAATTAAAAAAAGAAGAGAAAAGAGAAATTTCAGGATGTAAAGAAAAACAATGATAAAGAGGAAGAAATTTTATAATGTAGATATTCGTAACTAATTTAGGCGCCCCATAACTACCCCGCTTTCATTAATGCATGAATATATTATGCAAATGAGTTATTAAATTAGAAAGTAATCAGGTTTCCCATTTTTATTCCTTACTACCTATATAAATCTTTGGTCTCCTCTGTCTCTTCTGATTTCCGCTTTCTTCGTCTCTTCCTTCACTCCTTTTCCCTTCTCTCTCTCTCTCTCTCTCTCTCTCTCTCTCTCTCTCTCTCTCTCTCTCTCTCTCTCTCTCTCTCTCTTCCTTCCTTCCTTCCTTCCTTCCTTCCTTCCTTCCTTCAGTTTATATCCAGTCAACCTTCCTTTACTCAGCTTGTGAAATTCCCTTCTAGAGTTTCCTTATCCTTGTTTTTTTTTTTCTTTTCTTTTTTTATTGTGTTTTTCTATTTCTCGTATCCCTTTACTGTGTTTGTTTTTTCATCCGATCTTGCAGTTTTTATTTTTTTGTTTACCTTCTTGTTTTTTGCTATGAATTCATCTCTTCAAAACTCCATTCTTGTATTTTTTTTATTTTTTCATATTTTTTCGTGTCTTTTTTATCGATTCCTCCTTTTACTTCCGTTTCTCAAATTCTTTCGTTTATCCCACACCTTTTGCCATTTCGTTTCTTCTTTTTTTTCATTTTTATTCGCTTCTCTTTCATAGTTTTACACTCTTCCGTCGTTCATTGTTTCCTTAAATCTTTCTTACCCCCTTCATATTCCGTTTCCTCCTATCCCCATCCATCTCACTCTTTCTCTCCATTTCCCTCTTTCATCTCCACTTCTCCTTCTCCTCCTCCTCGCAACCTTCCAGCCATTTCCCTTGTCTCCTTTCTTTATCCCCCTATGTCTATCTCCTCCATTCATCTCCTTCTTCTCTCTATACACTTCCATCCTTCTTCCCGTTTTCTTCACATATTTTTGTTCTTTTTCTGTTTTTGGTTCTTATTTTCCCTTTCATTATATTCCTTCCTTTTTTGTACTTTTGCTTTTTCATTCTTCCTTTCTTCATCATTCTTCTTTATCCTCATGTATATTTTTTATCGTTGTCTATTTATTCTTATTCATTTTTATTTTTCTTATCCTCTATTTCTTCCTTCCTTCTTTGTTTTCCCTCCTATATCGTAATCCTTAGAACGTCAGATTTTTTTCTTTTTTTGGTAATATTTTTCTTCCGTTTTTTATTTTCCTGTGTCATTCTAGGGGATTTTAAAGTTTCATGAGTTTGCCCATTTAGAGAGCTTGAAAGTAATATTAGGACTCTCTCTCACTCTCTCTCTCTCTCTCTCTCTCTCTCTCTCTCTCTCTCTCTCTCTCTCTCTCTGTATTTAAAACTATCTATCTATCTATCTATTTGTATGGCTATCAATCTGTTTATTTATCTAACTTTTTAATTCACACACACACACACACACACACACACACACACACACACACACACACACACACACACACACACACACACACACACACACACACACTGTTCTTTATGCAGTAGCTTTGGTATGCAAAACCTTACGCACACAAGGTTTCGCACACAAATCCTTTTATACGCCAAATCTTCCGTCCACAAACAAACTCCTCTTTACATAAAGTACTTCTGCACCCAAAAAATTTATCTCCTGCATTAAATTTTGCTTTCTCGGTGGCTTGAACACACACACACACACACACACACACACACACACACACACACACACACACACACACACACACACACATACCTTATCATACATCAAAAACATTATTATCGTACTGAGTGGGGGTTCCAACATACGCCGCTTTTTATCTCGCAGACCAAGACCCAGAGGAGAACCAAGACCGAGACCTACAACGACATTCGGGACTCGCGCCTCGCAAATACCCCGGCAGGAGTTTGAAATTGTACTACCCAACATTGCCTTCTCTGCCTCCCTCCTCCTCCTCCTCCTCCTCCTCCTCCTCGCTCTCCTCCTCTACGTATACCTATCTCGCGCCCGGTGCTCATGAGGCTTCTGAGGAAAATTTGCAGCCTCGTTATGCCCCGAAATGCTCGCAGTCGGTCGAAATTGGACGACTGACAGGGAAAATTGGTCAAAATGAGGCGAGACAGGAGTGATCTGAGGGACCGTTGATGCTGAGAGAGAGAGAGAGAGAGAGAGAGAGAGAGAGAGAGAGAGAGAGAGAGGGAGAGAATATGATATGGAGATTACGTTCCTTAGTTTGGCATATAGAGTACAAATTTATAGTCGTGGAAGTTATAGATGCGTTACGAGTAATAGGATGAAATATAGTAAATGTTAAGGGAATTATTTTAAACCAAAGGACAGTGAATAGAGAATAATGGAAATAGTAATGCTGAATTGGTCAAGAGAATAGAAAAAAAAGAAGGGAAAAAGTACTGAACAAACGTGGTAAAAGTGTAAACAGCAACTCATGGACACAATAAACATAGAGAAGAGTGACGTTGCTAAATGAATACACACACACACACACACACACACACACACACACACACACACACACACACACACACACACACACACACACACACACACACACACACAGTGAAAGGATGGACAAGAAAATAAAAGTTACACACACACACACACACACACACACACACACACACCAAATAACACTATGGCCTTCCCCACCACACATTTGCCGGAAACAATATTACAGTCCATCCTTCCTCACCCCATCATCACCTGGTCATCTCGCAACCATCCATTACAAACACACCCACATAAGCCCATCCCCTTTAACACTTAACCCTTGCACCCCACACCAGCACCTGCTCCGACCCACAGCCTCTCCATGATAATAAGTAGATGTGTAGGAGTAGAGAAACAGAACCTGAGACGACGATAGACGAGAATTATAGTGAACAGCAATCGTGTTTAATATACGTGGAGGTTGAAATGTTTCTCTCACTTCTCTCTTCTCTCTCTCTCTCTCTCTCTCTCTCTCTCTCTCTCTCTCTCTCTCTCTCTCTCTCTCTCTCTCTCTCTCTCTCTCTCTCTCTCTCTCTCTCTCTCTCTCTCTCTCTCTCTCTCTCTCTCTCTCTCTCTCTCTCTCTCTCTCTCTCTCTCTCTCTCATTCCTGAAGGTGTATTGTCGCTTACATCACCTCGTCAGAGAGAGAGAGAGAGAGAGAGAGAGAGAGAGAGAGAGAGAGAGAGAGAGAGAGAGAGAGAGAGAGAGAGAGAGAGAGAGAGAGAGAGAGGAGGAGAATAAACACGATGATAGAACAAGTTACTTAAAAATAAACCAACCCTACACACACACACACACACACACACACACACACACACACACACACACACACACACACACACACACACACACACACACACACACACACACACACACACACACACACACACACTCTCCCTCCCTCTCCTTTTTTTTCTTTATTTAAACTATCATAGATCTATGAGTTGTGTACAGTATTTTAGTTCTTTGGTAAAGTTACATTTGCCTTTTGCAACTATCTTAAAGCATGTACATTATAATGAGGCTGGATGTGTAACCATCTGTGTGTGGTCTCCTTCATCTGCTGTGTGGACAGACGTCGCACGTCCACCACAGCAGTGAAAGCATTCCACCACACTACAGTGGCGGAAGAGAAGACCTTGGTGCCTCAAGGAGGAGGTCGTTGCTCAATACCGTTCTCGTATTTCGCTCAGATCTCCTCCAGGTAGCTCTCAGGTCCGCTAGGTGAGGAGCATTCTGGATCTGCGCTTCATGCAGCACTGTCAGCGCCGCCACTTTCCGGCGGTGATCCAGTGTGTCCCTCAGCACCTGCCTGTCCTCCTGTCTCTGCTGTTGCTGCTGCTGTTGTTGTCGCTGCCGCCACGGTTGTCGGGGAAGGTGCTGCTGTCTGGCGTTGCTGATAAGGCGCTCTGCCCTCCTCTGCACTTTATCTAGCAGGGTGAGGTGGCTTCAAGCGCTGGACATCCACGTGAGCGGCGCGTACTCCATGATGGGCCTGACCTGAGCCTTGTACAGGGTCAGGAGCCCATCGGCGTCAAGGAGGTGTCTCAGACGGCGCAACAATGTTACCTTCTGCGACGCTTTTTGAACTACATCTACGAGGTGACGGTCGAAGAGCAGCCTTGAGTCCATCTCCACACCAAGGATGTTCACACTGTCCTGTAGAGGGATGCTGTTGTCGTCGCCCATCCTCAGCCTTCCACGCAACCGACGCGCGTCCTCATGAGAGCGGGATATCACCATGGCCTGAGTCTTTTCGGGGGCAAACTTGACTTGCCACCGGTCGCCCCAGGCCATGATGTCGGAGAGTAGTGCGTTGGCAGTCTGTACTGCTGCCTGCTCCTCCCCCCTCTCGTAAGTCAAGGAGATGGTGCAGTCGTCTGCGTACGCACTGGCTGAGGGGACAATATGTAGGAGGTCATTGAAGTAAATGTTCCACAATATGGGCCCCAAGACTGACCCTTGTGGAACAGAGGCCTCTACAGGAGAGCTGGCTGAGGTGTGGCCGTTTACAACAACGCGGAGACTCCTGCCCGTCAGGTAGTTGAAGAGCAGGTGCAGCAGGTCCCCAGTGATGCCCAGCTGCTCCAGCTTGGCCACTAATCCCCGATGCCACACAGTGTCAAAGGAGCCGGTGATGTCCAGGGCAATCACCAGCAAGGGGCGGTCAGCATCCAGGACGTCGTGCCAGGATTTGGAGAGAAGAAGGAGTAGATCTGAGGTGGAGCGTCCTTTCCTGAAGCCGAACTGCCTGGGTGAGTGGAGGTGGTGCTCGTCCAGGAACCTCGTTACCTGCTCTCCGATGATCCTCTCGAAGATCTTGCTGACCACCGAGAGCAGGGAGATGGGGCGGTAGTTATTCGGCTTTGACTTCTTCTTATGAACGGGTGTAACTCACTCACTCTCTCTCTCTCTCTCTCTCTCTCTCTCTCTCTCTCTCTCTCTCTCTCTCTCTCTCTCTCTCTCTCTCTCTCTCTCTCTCTCTCTCTCTCTCTCTCTCTCTCTCTCTCTCTCTCTCTCTCTCTCTCTCTCTCTCTCTCTCTCTCTGATTCTCATCTGAGAGTACCTGCATGTGTGTTACCTGAGCTGACTTTAATTAGCCAGGTAAACGAGAGGTTGCCAGGTGGTGAGAGATGAGAAACCAGGCTAATTAGAAGCGACGCATATTTGACACACGGTAATGAATGGCTGGTGTATCATGTGTCATTTGATACTTTACTGACACACCTGTATTACTATTTTAAGTTATATTCAGGTGTCTTTCATGTTTTTTTCTTTCTTTCTTTTTTTTTTACTTGGCTGTGGTTGATATTTTCGCTGCCAGTAGTAGTAGTAGTAGTAGTAGTAGTAGTAGTAGTAGTTGTTGTTGTTGTTGTAGTAGTAGTAGTAGTAGTAGTAGTAGTAGTAGTAGTAGTAGTAGTAGTAATAATGATAATTATAGTAGTAGTAGTAGTAGTAATAGTAGTAGTAGTAGTGATAAGTAGTAGTAGTAGTAGTAGTAGTAGTAGTAGTAGTAGTAGTAGTAGTAGTTATATTTGTGTTATTCTCCATTAAATATTCATTTAAATATTCATTCAGTTATTTATTGATTTTTCATAACTTCTGAAATCATTGCAAAAACTAAATAATTAAATGTATCTTATTTTTCATCTCTCTCTCTCTCTCTCTCTCTCTCTCTCTCTCTCTCTCTCTCTCTCTCTCTCTCTCTCTCTCTCTCTCATCCCTCCTAAATACGTTACCTTCAACTCCACCACATTATTTTCTTTTTTCCTGATCTTTTCTCGTAATTTTGACCTCACTTCTTGACTTGACCTGATGTGACCTGACCTCATTGTCCTTGCTGCGTCATGTTACCCGGACCGTTGCCATGGCGGTCAAAAAAAAAAAAATATCTTCCATGATCCTATAAAAATCTGGAATCCTTTTTTATCCATCCGTAGAAAAATAGCTTCGGCATCTACCAGGTTAGCGTCCTTCAAAGAAAATGGAGCGTGTTTTTTTCTTCTAAATGTGGACTGAAGGAAATTGAATGAAAAGAAATTGTAAAAGAAAGATTATCCGATTTCTTCACCTTCCCATTTTCCATCCTTTATCCTTTGACCGTGATTACGTTTTCTATTATCTCTCTCTCTCTCTCTCTCTCTCTCTCTCTCTCTCTCTCTCTCTCTCTCTCTCTCTCTCTCTCTCTCTCTCTCTCTCTCTCTCTCTCTCTCTCTCTCTCTCCCCTTGTCTTACTTTTTTTACGATCAGTTTTCCTATTGTGTTTTTATTTTTCTCTCTTTCTATTATGGTTTGAGAAAAATAAATGAACATGCTCGACACTTTTTACTTATTCATTCTTGTTTTCTTTCTGATGTTTTCTCCCTCGAGTTTCCTGGGTACTTTTTTTTATTTATTTTCTTTTTCATGTTTTTATTCCTTTTTTTTTATGTTTTTTTTATCTTACTGGAAGGTTTCTGTTCTCGTTTTGACTTTTCTTTGTTTTTTTTAGCATTCTTTCTTTCTTTTTGCATATTTTCAGTTTCTCTTTCTTTTACTCACTTTTATTGTACTCTCTCTCTCTTGTTCTTTTACATTCTCTTATCTTTTTTCTCTTTTTCTTCCCCTTCTTCTTCTTCTGTTATGCCTTTAGTCTCTATCCTCTCTATTTCATTCCATCTACATTCTTTTCAGTTATTTCTGTATCCCATTTTCTTTCTCAGTTTACCATTTAACCTCTTCTCTCGCATATTCTTTTATTTTATTCTTAATTTTGTCTCATTCTCTCATATTTAATCCATAATCTCCTTCCCTTATGTTTATTTTCCTCTACTTTCTTTTAACCTCTTCAAATATCATGACGCGTTTTCATATTCATTCTGCTTACTATTTGGTGATTTTATACAGCATCAGAAAGTTATGTGGGGATTAAAATAGTGAAGATTCTGGCTGGTAATCTTCTCACCTCCATAGATCCTCTCTAATGTAAATAAAATCGCCTAATTATACCCAAAACTCAAGGTAGAAAAGCGTCTTAGTACTGAAGGAGTTAAAATTCTTTCTAACTTCCCATTTTCTCTCTGTTCGCACTTAAACCTCTTCCTCCCCGTATTCCCTTCTTTACCTGCCGTTTATAGCATCTAATTCCCCTTGTAGGTAGCTCCGCCTGGCCGCACTGATCACAGGTAATTATTATCTCATTAAGGCCGCCGTGCTCCTCCAAACCACACCTGTAAACACTTTTTTTCGTGTTTCACCTTCAGAAGTTCATCTTTGTAGAAGTGATCTTCGTTCCATTCTTTCTTTTCTTTTATCTTCGTCTCTTTTCTTTTTCCGTCGTCATATTTCTTTTGTGTTCTTTCTTCTTTTCTGTTTTTTTTTCATTAATTGTTCTTTTTGTCAGTAATTTTCTTCTTCGCTTCCTTGTTCGTCATTTTTCGTCTTTGTCTTCACTATTTTCCTTCTTTGTTTTCGTCCTTAACTTTTCTTCCCTCGTTTAGTAAGTCATTTTTTCTTTGTCGTCATTCTCGTCACTCGCTTTTATTCCTCTATTTTCACTTCCTCATTTCCTCATCACTTTACCTGGTCTCTCTTGCTTCTTCCTTATCCATATCCTATTTCTCCATCATCTCATTCTCTTCCTCTTACTTCCTATTCTTCCCTATTCCCCCGTTCGTCTTAGTCTCCATCATATTTCTTGTCATTCTCGTCTGACCTTCGCCTTCTCTCGTATCACCAACACCGCCTTGTTTTTCCTCTTGGTGACGCATTGATTGGTGTTGGCCGCGCTTCTGTAATTAAATGATTGACTTGCAGTGAACGTAGCTTACATCAGGAATCTTCCGTGTGTGTGTGTGTGTGTGTGTGTGTGTGTGTGTGTGTGTGTGTGTGTGTGTGATTCACCACGGTCGCTTGCTGGTCACCCAGCCAGTCTTCCCCATTACGGAGCGAGCTCAGAGCTCATAGACCGATCTTCGGGTAGGACTGAGACCACAACACACTCCACACACCGGGAAAGCAAGGCCACAAACCCTCGAGTTACATCCCGTACCTATTTACTGCTAGGTGAACAGGGGCTACACATTAAGAGGCTTGCCCATTTGCCTCGCCGCCTCCGGGACTCGAACCCGGACCCTCTCGAATGTGAGTCGAGCGTGCTAACCACTACACTACGTGGTGTGTATGTGTGTGTGTGTGTGTGTGTGTGTGTGTGTGTGTGTGTGTGTGTGTGTGTGTGTGTGTTTCACTGTTTGATCTGCTGCAGTCTCTGACGAGACAGCCAGACGTTACCCTACGGAACGAGCTCAGAGCTCATTGTTTCCGATCTTCGGATAGGCCTGAGACCAGGCACACACCACACACCGGGACAACAAGGTCACAACTTCTCGATTTACATCCCGTACCTACTCACTGCTAGGTGAACAGGGGCTACACGTGAAAGGAGACACACCCAAATATCTCCACCCGGCCGGGGAATCGAACCCCGGTCCTCTGGCTTGTGAAGCCACTGAGGTACCGGGCGTGTGTGTGTGTGTGTGTGTGTGTGTGTGTGTGTGTGTGTGTGTGTGTGTGTCTTTGTGTGTGTGAGGAGAAATTAATTAGTAGGAGGCATAAAGTTACCGAGAGTGGGAAGACGAGGACAAGGAGAGAAGAATGAGCGAAGTTCCAGAGAGAGAGAGAGAGAGAGAGAGAGAGAGAGACGCAAGCTCCTCAACAGACACCGGTACATAAATTCAGCGGTAAATTGTGTTTCTCTGTTGGCGAGGTGATTGTTCCCCGTGAGCGAAGCATTACTTTGATTATTGTGTCCCTCCTCCTCCTCCTCCTTCTCCTCCTCCTCCTCCTCCTCCTCCTTGCTTCCTCATCTTCCCCTGCGTATTCTCGTATTCCGTTTGGTACCCGTCTCCGTTTTCTACGTGGGAATAGAAGCACACGGTTCCAAGTACTTAGTGTCATGTCTGCCAGCACCTTTGTTTGCTCTCTCTCTCTCTCTCTCTCTCTCTCTCTCTCTCTCTCTCTCTCTCTCTCTCTCTCTCTCTCCCTATATGTTTGCGTCAGTGATTTTTTGTTCTATATAAGGCTTTGTTGACTCTCTCTCTCTCTCTCTCTCTCTCTCTCTCTCTCTCTCTCTCTCTCTCTCTCTCTCTCTCTCTCTCACTCCTTTGATTACCGCTCGCACGAAAAGGAAAGAAAGATGACGAGCTTAGAACACAATAAAGGACGAAAAAAAATGAGGGAATTAAAACTTTGTCATAATGCATATTCTTTTTTTTTTTTTACCTTTTGAGCGCTCTCCTTCAATTTTTGGCAGCGATTACCACCCAAATCCCCTTAAACAGAATCGAAAACCTTTAGTCACCATCCCAACTCCAAAGAAAAAAGGATCAGAATACATATCAAAGGAAATGAAAGATACCTTGTCTCTTTGTTGGCTGCGGTTGTTGTTGCCGTTTTTCTTTTATATTTTCCTGTCTCTTTTTTATCATCATATTTTTCCTCCCATTGTGGTATAAAAAGGCGATCCGAACCTTTTTTTCATTTTTTTTTTTCTCTCTCCCTTTTATTCATCTGTGTACAAGTCGATCCAAATTTGTGGCGTTGATTTGCATCCGAGCTTTACCCGTGAGTCGAACATGTCACTGTCAGAAGCGCGGTGGTGGTGATGGTGGTAGTGGTTGTGGTGGTGGTGGTGGTGGTGGTGGTAGTGGTGGTGGTGGTGGTAGTGTGGGAATTCAGAACTGATGGAATTTAGTATCTTTTAACGTGTGTGTATGTGTGTGTGTATGTGTGTGTGTGTGTGTGTGTGTGTGTGTGTGTGTGTGTGTGTGTGTGTGTGTGTGTGTGTGTGTGTATGAAAAAGAAAAAAAGGATTGCTGGAAGGAAATTTAGACAGGATTTAAACACACACACACACACACACACACACACACACACACACACACACACACACGTCTCCATCAGCCATAAAGTTCAGCCCTGTAATTAAAAGCAAATAGAGCGAAATGACGAAGCTTACTGATTGGCTAATGAGGACAAGAAGGGAACAGGTGACAAAGATCCAGGTGTGTCGCAGGTGTGATTTAAGCTTTGATGGAAGGCTTAGTCTCTCTCTCTCTCTCTCTCTCTCTCTCTCTCTCTCTCTCTCTCTCTCTCTCTCTCTCTCTCTCTCTCTCTCTCTCTCTCTCTCTCTCTCCTGGGAATTGCTTTGGATTTTTGGGAGTTTGTCTTTTCTTTCATGTTTCTGCTTCACTTTTTCTTTTCGTTTCAAGTCTTTCTTTTTCTCTCTCTCTCTTTCTTTTTCTCTCTTTCCCTAAGGCTTTGTAGCTTCATGGATGTCTTTCCTTAGCACCTAAACTCTGAAGGAACGAATAGGAAAGGCAACAGATATGAACAAATCAAAATATAAAACTAAAGAAATGAGTCTAGAAATTCCATGTTTTATTTTGTCTTATTTGTTTACTCATCTTAATGTTTTATTGAAGAAAAATAACGAGTCAAAAATTAAAGGAATAAATTTAAGCGCCAATGTTGTATTTTGCTTTTTTTTCCATTTTCTTCCTTTTTTTATCTTTAGGAAAACAAAATACACATTAAAGGAACAAATTTAAGAGTCTATATTTTAGCATTCTGTTTTGCTTTTTTTTTTTCATTATTTTTAAGAGATAACATTTCCCTAAGTGAAGATTCATTAATTTTGGCTCCTAGTGCGTTGTACAATTAGGACCATAATCACGTAAAGTCCCGTATCGCTTTATTACTTCAGGAAAGTGAGCTTTATTAATGGCTGGCTCAGAGGCGCCCTTGATGGATGGCTGTTTGGATTGTGGTACGCGGGACTCGAACCTCCAGATGGGATTGGTAACACTGCCCTATGTCCACCCGCTCGGCAAATGGCAACACTGTCGATTCTATGCTACACTTGTGCCTAAAATCGTATTCAGAAACGCTTTGCTGTCTCACCATCACTACTTTCGAAAGGAATTAATTGAAGGTGTTCATGTTTCAAAGGGTATTTTTATGGTTCTGGTGATAGATTGGCAAGATTTCTAGTTGTCATAGGAAAAAACTGTCTTGCAAACCCTGCTAGTCACTACTGTGGCCTTGGAAAATTGTCGTAGTGAGAGAACAAGGCCTTATATGTAATTATTTTTTTTTTCTCATGTGTTCCTTCTTCATTTTTTTTTTTCTCTGCTTTTTGTTTCGTTCGTCTCTTTGTGCGTGCGTGTGTGGGTGTGTGTTTTTGTCGCACTTGTTCTTTCGGCTTTGTTTTTTGGTTTGTCTTTTTTTTTTTTCTTGGTTTGGTTTCTCTTTCTTCACATTCTTTCATTGTTGTTCTTCTGTATTCACCTTATATCATGTTTACTTTTTTGTTTATCCTTTTTTTTTTTTTTTAGTGCAGTTTATACCATTATCAATATTCTTCTCGCATTTACATTTTTTTCTTGCATTTTCCCTTTTCCTATTTACATTTTCTTCCTTGTATTTATCCCTTTCCTTTCATATTTCCCTGGACTCTTTCATTTTCTTTTTCTCATGTATTTTACTCGTACTGTTATTTGTTCCTTTCCTTTCTTGTCTGTGTCTTCGATTCTTGACATTGATTCTTGACATTGTTTCCTGACATTGCATCCTGCCTCCGTTTTCTTCTTGTTTGTCTTCCCAGGAGTAATACAACACGCAGGGAACGAAGGAAAAATACAGATTAGATTTCCATGAACGAGGAAATAGATCTGTTGACGAAGGGAACACACCTCAAAAACAACCGAAAAAAAGAAAAACATCATTAGATTACACCCTCAGAACTTCATCCTTTGCAACTTCGGCGTAAAACGAAGCAAAAATGATAATAATTGGGGTTGTTGTTTGTTTTTATAAAGGGTTTGTATTTTTTTTTCTATTTGACGAAGAGAGAGAGAAGAAAGAGGTGAAGACAACAGGAAGACGAAGGGACCATTAATTGTGTCATTCTCCTCTTATTGTGAACACTGGCTGGGCTTCAAGGTTCAGTCGGTTATGAGGAAATAAAGTGGTGTTTTTTTTCCAGTACGTATAGTTTCTTTGTTATTAGATACGGTTTCCAGAGAGAGAGAAAAAAGAAATCATGTTATATTTTGTTGTTTTTATCATCATTATCCTCTTCTATATCCTCTTCCTCTTCCTTCTCCTCCTCCTCCTCCTTCTCCTTCTCCTCTTCCTCCTCATCCTCATTCTCCTCCTTGTTCTTCGATTCCTTCATTTTTTTTTCACTTGTATCTTTCCTTCTTTTACAATTTCTAGTCTTATTTTTGTCTATTCTTCTTTCTTCTTCTGTTAACGTTTTTTTCTCTTATTTTCGTGCTACCTATTTCTTTACTGCTCCTCCTCCTCCTCCTCCTCCTCCTCCTCCTCCTCCTCCTCCTCCTCCTCCTCCTATTGCAACGCTCACAACTGGAGGTGACGGTCGGTGGTATAATTTATTTACAGTTGTCAAAGTTGTGACGCCAAGAACATGCCAGAGAGAGAGAGAGAGAGAGAGAGACGTAAGATAGACTGAAGGATACAAGGACAAAGATGCTAAAAGGAGTTGAGAGTTTCTATTTTTAGGGATGAGGGGCAGTAAGAGGGAGTGGGGGTGGAGAATGGGAGGGGGAGGGAGTAAGAGGTTTGTTTATCTTTGGGGTTGATAAGAAGGTGGTGATTTGCAAGTTACATATAAACCAGTCTCCTTAGTGACCATGAATAATTTGTATGGTCATTCTCTCTCTCTCTCTCTCTCTCTCTCTCTCTCTCTCTCTCTCTCTCTCTCTCTCTCTCTCTCTCTCGTCGTAAGATTCAAAGTACGATTATATAACGTTTTTACCTATTTTTACCCATTCTTCTCTCTCTTCCCTTCCTTTCACCCTTTGTTTCTCTTCCTTCCCTTCCTGATCTCTCTACTTTTCCCTCTCCTGGCTGTCCCATAATCTCTCCCCATACCTTTTGTACCTTCCTCCATCTTCCTTGTTTCTCTCTCTCTCTCTCTCTCTCTCTCTCTCTCTCTCTCTCTCTCTCTCTCTCTCTCTCCTTACATTTCCCTCTCTTTTACTTATTATTCTTCTTGTTTCACTCTCCTTCCTTCATAAGTGTAGAGTTAGCTCTCTCTCTCTCTCTCTCTCTCTCTCTCTCTCTCTCTCTCTCTCTCTCTCTCTCTCTCTCTCTCTCTCTCTCTCTCTCTCTCTCTCTCTCTCTCTCTCTCTCTCTCTCTCTCTCTCTCTCTCTCTCTCTCTCTCTCTCTCTCTCTCTCTCTCTCTCTCTCTCTCTCTCTCTCTCTCTCTCTCTCTCTCTCTCTCTCTCTCTCTCATCACAGTTTTACTCAGTCTGATAGTCACTCTGGCCTTGGTGCTGGTGTGGTGCAGAGGTGCTGGGTAATCTCTGTCTCCTTCTCCCCACGTACAGATCAAAGTTCACACACTCCTACACACACACACACACACACACACACACACACACATACGCAAAACAGAGGGGTCATATTTAGTAGTAATACTTTGGTTAACATACATACATACACTTATAGACGTACATATTCCTGGTTTATAGATACGTACATGTAAAGTGACAACACACACACACACACACACACACACACACACACACACACACACACACACACACACACACACACACAGGAATAATTGAAGCGAAAAGAAAAGAAGAAAAATAGCATCGAAATGGAAGGTAAGTCTGATTTTTGTGAGAGAAAGAAGAAAGAAAGAAAAAAAAGAAGTGTGTGTGTGTGTGTGTGTGTGTGTGTGTGTGTGTGTGTGTGTGCGCTTGCTTGTTTGCAGCGTTGCCTATTTGCCTGCATATAATACAAACATACAAACTTGCCAAAATGGAGAAATGAAAAAAGAAGGAGGAGGAGATTGGAGGAGCGGCAGAACGCGTGAGTGGAGAAGGAAGAGGAAGGAGTGGAGGAGGAGAAGGAGGAGGAGGAGGAAGAGGAAGAGGAGGAGGAGGAGGAGGAGGAGGAGGACGTGGAGGAGAGGGGAATAAGAAAGGAAGAAAGAGCGAAGAGTGAGAGGAATGATGAGAGAGAGAGAGAGAGAGAGAGAGAGAGAGAGAGAGAGAGCATATGCTACTGACAAGAATAGAGCACAGATTTAACCTTCCTCGGCCAACATCACGTGCACTCCTACTCTCTTACAGTGCCACAGTGCCACAGTGCCAAGGAAAACCACACAACAACAACGAAATTAAGGCGCTCTGTTCTGACCCCACGTGCGATGATAATATTAAAACAGTGGCCATGAACTTTTGAATGTGGTCATGCGTCTGAACAAAAAAGAAGTGATGCCTTGAAATATGAATAGCTGACTGATGAGAGAGAGAGAGAGAGAGAGAGAGTAGAATCATATCAGTATTAATCATCGTTACTCGTTTTATATTACTACACCTCACCTGCCTATGACTTAAACTCTTTCAAAAGAGGAGTGTCAAGACACCTCTTATGTTAACTGGACCCTCCTTTTAGATTTTTTTGTTTTTTCTCTACTTTCCTCTTAACAGGGCCTGGCAACCAGCGGGATTTTTTTTTTCCAACACTTTGTTTTCCCTTGGCCAGTGCCCTTGTAATGTAAAAAAAAAAAAAAAAAAAAAAAGTAAAAATGAATCCCAAGCCTTCCAAAATATACATCTGAGAGACACACCAAATAAAGATCATAAATAGGACACAAAGTTTAAGGACTCACACACCTCCGATATATAATTAATTAAAAATGACATAAGCTTCTGATAACTTATTTGTACCTCTCTCTACTCACCAAGCCTCTTTTATTCCTCTTTTATTCCCCTCCTCCTCCTCTTCCTCTTCCTCTTCCTCTTTCTCCTCCTAACATGGTCCAGAATTAAATAGTACTTCTTTACGACCCATGTTTCTTGCTGGCTTTTCTAACCCCAGGTGTGCCTCTTCTAATTATTTACCTGAGTGAAAAATACGAGGCAGCAGAGAGGGAGAGAGAGAGAGAGGGAGAGACTGAAGACTGCTCGGTGGAAGGAAGTACAGAGGGGAGATGACGGTGTGACGGAGGGGCGACGAGTGGGGAGCAAAGAGGGACGAGGGTGAGGCGACCAAAAAATAAACAAAGACAGAATCCTCCTCTCTTTCTCCTTCTGCTTCCGTGCGAACAGGGAAAAGAAAATGTGTGTTTTGGAAAGGGGGACTTGGTTACAAAAAATATGAATGCACGAGGGGATGTATATGTGTAAAGACTCCTCCTAGCTTCATTATGCCCAGGAAAATGTAAACTGAGATAGAAATGCGTGTAGTGAAGGAAAGTGAAATGTCAGGGGAAAGTTATAAAGAGATGCGTTTCAAAAGAGAATTAAGAGTAAGTCGAATGTTTAAAAAAAAAGTTTGGAAAGTAAAGAAAACGTGGAATTAATATGCGCTGTAAATGTGAAAATCATAAAAAAAATAAATCCTCCTTCCAGTGACTAAAAAAAAAAAAAAGTAAAGCCTCGTGTTTCTATTTATTTATTATACGTTTTAAATTAAATACATATAGAGAAATGAGAGAGAGAGAGAGAGAGAGAGAGAGAGAGAGAGAGAGAGAGAGAGAGAGAGAGAGAGAGAGAGAGAGAGAGAGATGGGAAGCAAAGTAAGAGAAGAAAGATTTATAACACAAAGAGAAGACAAGAGAAGAAAGAGGAAGTGAGAGAGGAGAGAAGCTTGACGTGTGGGGAGAGTAAAGGAGGAAAAGACTCAACTGGGAGAGAAAGAACCGCCAAGAGAGAGGAGGGAGAGAAGAGATAAGAGCACCTGGAGGAGAGAGAAACTGGAGGCAAATTTGTGAGATGAGGTCCTCCTTCCTTTCCTTCTCTCCTTCCCTCCTTCTCTCCCTCCTTCCATTGATCATTCTCGAGGAAGGAAGGGGAGAATATTGTACTATATGGAGTAAAGGGATTAGTTAGTTTCAGGAAGAGGGTGAAGGAGGAGGAGGAGGAGGAAGAAGAAGAAGAGGAGGAGGAGGAGGAGAAGGAGGAGGAATGTGAGCTAATATCCGTTTTCTTAATAAATGGCTAAGATGGATTATTTTCTTATTTTCTACTTCAATTTATCTTCATTTTTCTTGGGATTTTCCTGGCGTACTATTGTTGTTGCTGTTGTTCATGGTGGTGGTGGTGGTGGTGGTGTGGTTGTGGTGGTGGTGACGCGACCTTGGTACTGTTGCTGTGGGCGATAGGGATGATAGTGTCAGTAACTCGTAGAAACAGTGATTATAGTGACAAATGGTGATAAAGTTCGTGATTGGTGAAGAAATGTTGTGTGTATAGTTACTTATGTGATTTTTATTGTTGTTTTATTTCTAGCTTTTTTCTTGATCTTATTTGCCTTGTTTATGTTCTTACCCATCTTGTTTTTCTTTTCTTTTTTTCTTTTATGTCTGTCCTATCCTATCTCATATTTTGTGTATTCTGTTGATTCTTTTTTCTCTTCCTCTTTTTTTCATCTCCCTCTTCTTAATCGGCTTTTCCATTTTCTTCTTCTTCTCGTTTTCTTCTCCCTCGTCTTATGTAATGGTTAGGTTACTTGATAGTGTCAGATATTGTGTTTCTTATTCTTATTGTTATTTTCTAAGTATTTCTTCATCTTATTTAATTTGTTTATTTATCTTTATTTTTTACTCTTTTTATTTTTTTTCGTCTATTTTGTATCTTCATATCCTAACTCATATTTTTGTTCATTTCTTGTTTTTATTTCTTTACCTTCTCGTTTTCATCTCCCTCTTCTTAATCGGCTTATGTTTTCTTTTTCCTCATCATATTCATCTCGCTACAAATATTACCCACTTTTCCTTTCTTATTTATCATCTATATCTTCATTTTCTTATTTCATTAGTCTTTTCTTCCTCTTCCTCTTATCCATCCTATTTACTCGTCTTTTCAATTCCTTACATTCTTCACCTCGTCCATTCCCTTACAGTGTTGCATTTGTACCTCAGTTTGATGCCTTTCTAATTCCCTGTGTGTTGCAGTGTTGCAGGCGTCAGCAGTGGTGGTGGGTGCGGGTGTGCACGGGAGCAGCGCCGCCCTACACCTGGCACGGGCGGGGCTGGACACCATTTACTGGAGCAGGTGAGAGAGAAAGAGAGAATGAGAGATGATGCGCTACTACTACTACTACTACTACTACTACTACTACTACTACTACTACCTCTACCACAGTTCCCGCTACCACACTCCCGCGGCAGCAGTCATGGCCAGACACGCATCATTCGCCTTGCTAACTACGCCATCCCGCCTCTCACCCCCATCATGGCTGACTCCTTCGGCATGTGGAAAAAGATGGAGAGGGAAGCTGGCGTGACTCTGTTAAGGTAAGGGGATAGACAGGTACAGAAGATGAGAGAGAGAAATAAGATTTACTATCATCATCATCATCATCATCATCATCATCATCATCATCATCATCATCATCATTAGCTTTTAAAAGTCAAATAAAAGACAAATGGAGACAGATATGACCCTGGGGAACCTCATCCACGCCAGACAGTATGTGATACAGAAAAGTGGACGAATGATAAAGTCACGGTACTTGATAAGAGAGACTGAGATTATACAAAGTTATAGTGCCAGATAAACCTTCCATTCCACTCACACTCCACGGGGAACGTTTAAAGATTCTTAAGTAACCAGTACAATTTTCTGCCTGGGAAAGGTCTCCAGGGAATTAATTGTAGAAATATATTTGTGTCATACTTCCAAATAAATTTCCTCTTTCACTCAGGACCAGCAAGAAACAATAATACTCAGTTTCTTAAATAATCAATACATTTTTCTGTCTAATAACCATCTTTAGGGATAAATTGTAGAAATATATTTGTGTCATACTTCCAAATATATCTTTCCTTTCACAGAGACCCCACAAAAAAAAATAATAATACCCAGAGTTTCTTAAATAATCAATACAGTTTTCTCTCCAACAACGATCTCTAGGGAATAAATTGTTGAAATATATTCGTATCCTTTCCAAATATATCTCTTCTTTCCCTCAGAGCCAGTAAGAAACAATAATACCGAGAGTTTCTTAAATAATCAATGCAGTTTTCTATCCAATAATCATCTTCAGTGAATAAATTGATGAGGAATATTCGTCTCATAAAGTTATAATTTTTAAACACATTTTCTTGAAGCCGCGTAGTGGAAGGAGGCTGTCTGATTGATTGATGGATTTAAAGGCGTCTTAGTAGAGTCAAAGGAATAGTTTCGCTTAAATAATATAAGCAGATTCAAGTCATCAGAGTGGCCTTGGCTTGATAGGACTGAGAAGGCGTTAGATGAGGTACAGAGAGCGTCCAACAATTACTCCTCTTTCTACTCCTTCTCATCATCATTATCGTCATCATCATCATCATCATCATCATCATCATCATCATCATCATCATTATACATATTTTTCTTTTTATCTTCCCTTTTTTTCTTCATCTTTATACTCATGCTAATTTTCTTCCTCTTTCTCCTCCTACTTTCTCATCCTCCTAATATTTTTTCTCTTCCTCCTACTCCTCATCCTTCCTCCTCCCCTTTTTTCTCCTCTTCATCTTCTTACTCATCAATTTTCCTCATTATCCTTCCCATCCTTCTACTAATCTTCTCCTCCTCCTATTCCTCATCATTGTCATCCTGCTTGTCCACCTCTTCATCCTTCCCTTTGTTCTCATCTTCATACTCATCAATTTTCTTCATTATCCTTCTCATTCTTGTACTACTCTTCTCATCCTTATTATCCTGCTCCTCCACATCCTCTTTCTCCAACTCTTCTTCCTCCCCTTTTTCTCCTCCTCTTCATCTTCTTACTCACCAATTTTCCTCATTATTCTTCTCACCCTCTTACTATTTTCCTTTTCATCCTACTCCTCTACCTCCTCTTCCTGCCCATCCTACTCCTCTTTCTCCCCACCACCACCACCTGACCGCCGCGTCCTGCAGGCCTCACCCGATGCTGGCAGTGGGTGAGGACCAGAGCATCATGACCAAGCTAGCGACATCTGTCAGGAAGGGAGGCAGCGAACCCATCCTGTTGAGTGCCGGGGATGTCAACCGCAAGTACGGGTGAGTGACGCTGCGGCTTTCCAACGGAGCACGAGTAATGAGTGGTTTGAATGTGTGGTTTTGGGTTTGTGTTTTTATTTGTTTCTTTGTATTTGTCAATTTTTTTCTCTTTTTTTTTGTGGTGATGGTTGTTTTATCTTAACGTCTCCATTCTTCCTCCCGTTCTTTGCAATTTGTATCGTTTGAAGTGTGTTTTTCCTTTTTCATTCATTTATTTTCTGTATTTTCTTTTTTTTTTACAGAGACTCTTCTTTTTTTTATTTACTTGTATTCCACTCGGTCTTTCATGTCCGACTATTTGTTCAGATTTTCTTTCTAGGTAAACAAATATATGATTTTTTTATGCACACGTTACTGCACTACATGATAAAACATTAAACATCGCCGTTACTACATATCACTTCATTGATCATGTCACGTCACTCTTTTGGACCATCGCCGCTATAATTTCTTCCCATTCATCATTTTAACTTCAGAGGGATCCTGTAGTTCGTATTAAAATTTTGCGTAAAAGTCCACGTTTTTACCTTGAGATTTATGTACGATTAGACCATTTTATTGACTTTAGGGAGGGTATATGGAGCTCAGAAGATTAATGGCCAGAGTTATCACTATTTCAATCTCACACATAAGTTTCTGAAGCTGTATAAAATCACCAAATAGTCACCAGAATAAGTATGGAAAAGCGTCTTGGTACTGAAGGAATTAATGATAAACTCTTACATCATAGTCACCCATTCACTGTTACTTAACCGTCCATATTCAATGACTAAGACTTTACTCAACTATTTATATCCAATCAGTAACTTCTACTTTACTTTTATATTTGACTTGTACCTGCAATTTAACGCTTTATATTCAATCAATGAACTCTCCTCTCCTCTCCTCGTGTAACCCGTAACTCCTGTTTGACTATTTATATTGAATCCTTAACCTCTACTTTACTCTCTCTATTTCACCATTACCTGCTACTTAACTGCATATATTCTAATAATAACCTCTACTTTACTCATTATATTTAAATTTGGCGCCGCCGTGGTACAATGGAACCATGCGCGCTTTGGGGTCCGAGGGGTCTCCAAGCGCACGGAATCGAATCCTGTCCACGGTCTGAATGTAGGCTGGGTTTCCTCATTCGGGCCAACGGTTTCCTAACGGGTGGGCTTTGAGATAGGAGGAATCTTAAAACAGTATCCTCTTTAGCCCATAAATTCCCATGAAAAGCCCACATGGTATAAAAGAAAAATAAAAAAAAAAAACAATAGCCTCCACTTTCCTCTATGATCCAGATTCAGAAACGCTTTGCTCTCCAACCACGGCTGTTTTCCAAGGCCACAGGAATGATGAGCGGAGTATTCAAGAGTGTTTTTCCTGTTGGTAATGTGGAAAAGTCTTGTCACGCTGCCTCTAGAACCGTAAAAAAAAAACATCGTGAAAATTGTGTATTAACCTTAAGGCATAATGAAAATGTTTCGTGTGAATTTAGATAAACCGTTTTGAAATAGTGGAGGTGAAGCACAGAAGTTGAAGTGTTTGAGAATACGAGTCCATGTGTCACCCGTAATTTCTTATTTTATTTTTTTTTCTTATTATTTTAATTCTTCTTTTTTTAATTCTTCTTCTTTTAATTATTTCTTCTTCTTTTAATTCTTCTTCTTTTGATTATTATTCTTCTTTTAATTCCTTTTCTTCTTTATATTTTCTTCTTTAACTCTGCTTTTTCTTTTAATTCTTTCTTTTTCTTTTAATTCTTTCTTTTTTCTTTTAATTCTTCTTCTTTTAATTTTTCTTTTCTCTATTAATTCTTCTTTTCTTTTCATTATTCTTCTTCTTCTTCTTTTAATTTTTCTTATTTTCTTTTAATTCTTCTTTTTCTTTTAATTTTTGTTCTTCTTATAATTATTCTTCTTTTTTCTTTTAATTTTCCTTCTCCTTTTGATTCTTCTTTTTTATTCTTCCTCTTTCGTATTTGAGTATCACCTAACACTTTTCTCTCACTGACCTTGACCTCAAATAATCCATGACCTCTTTCTCTCCCAGCACGAACTTCCCCGCACACTGCCACGGCCTGATTGACCCAAGTGCAGGTGTGCTAATGGCGGACAAGTGTGTGCAGACTCTTCAGGTGTGTGTACATATGTGTGTGGTGTCGTTTCGTTCATTATGCGTTCAAGTCGTGATTGTTTAGTTGATTTATAGCGGAGATTCAAATTAATGCTCATAAGGAATACATAGCAAAATATTTTACTATCACACACACACACACACACACACACACACACACAGATATGATAGTTACCCTCCGCTTGGGCCATTACACGCAATTTATATCACATTATCGAACGGTAGATAATTAGGTTTATTTTTTATCCCTCTCTCCAACCCCCACCATCCCGTGACCCCCGGCCCTCACCCTCCCTTGGTCATATTTATCCAGGAATTACCAAAGAAAACGGATCGCGGGAGCTCACTTGATTAGGTCTTAGAGAATGTAAATGCAGTGGGGACTCTTCTAATCGAGGGAAAGAAAATGGTGGGGTTACTTGAGTTTATTTATTTTGGCTTGTTTTGGGTCGAGAGAGAGAGAGAGAGAGAGAGAGAGAGTGTGTGTGTGTGTGTGTTTGTGTACAGGAGTATAATCATAATTTATCAAACTCTCTCTCTCTCTCTCTCTCTCTCTCTCTCTCTCTCTCTCTCTCTCTCTCTCTCTCTCTCTCTCCTGCAGCGGCTATTTCGCGAGGCAGGTGGACGTGTGGTTGACGAATGGCCAGTGCAGGAAGTGGAGATGAAGCCCCATGGTGAGGTGGAGCTGAGGGGTCCTAAGGGAAGCGTAAGGACAGCCAGGATCGTGATGTGTCCTGGACCTTGGGCGGGACCTCTGCTGGCGAAGATAGGAGTCCACTTGCCTCTTCAGTACGTGGGAGAAAGGGGGGAAAGTGTGGGTGGGTGGGTAGGTGGGTAGGTGGGTGGTTGTGTTTGGCAATATGTTTAGTTTAGTTTATATCTTTAATCTATTTGAATTATATGTTTTATTGTATGTGTGTGTGTGTGTGTGTGTGTGTGTGTGTGTGTGTGTGTGTGTGTGTGTGTGTGTGTGTGTGTGTGTGTGTGTGTGTGTATGAGTGTGTTTCTCTGCCTGCTATTGTGTGTGTGTGTATTCCCAGTTTAAATCTTCCAGAATTATATGGTGCTATATCTTCCGAGTATCTACGTTATGACTTTAATTATTTCTCACTTCTTCATATTTTTTTTCAAGCCATTTTTCATCCCAATAGTTTTTAGTCACTGTATAATCATCTAACTCATTATTTATTGACCATTAGCGCCTAATTTGCCTAAACCAATCATATTTCACCATTTCACAAGTATTTTCATCTAGTATTTTCCCTTCGAGTCTTAAAACAATCTCCATATTCGTTATTTATTGATCATTAGTACCTAAATTATCTAAACCAATTATATTCCACTAAACCATCCTTTCACAATAGACTCACAACACTTTTACTCACATTTTTTACCCAGACTTCCTTTTCTTGCCCTGAACTTTCAAAATCTTTCAAATACGGTTCACCAAGTCGCTCTTCTACCCTGCTTCCCTCTCTCGTCCAATCAAACTCCAGGGTGAGGCGGATCTCAGTCTTCTATTGGCGGATCAAGGAAGAGGACACGCCCACCATTTCTTTCGTTGATACTCGAGAGTTCGATGATGGCCACAATTACGGAGTCCCCCTTCTGGAGTACCCTGGAATGATGAAGGTAAGGAAAAGGACCTGATGAATGATAGGGGACGAGGAAACTTGAGGCACGTGGGCTGAAAGAGTGCAGGGCTTGATGGGGAGGAAGGATAGAGAGAGGGAGGAAGGGAGAGGGAGAGGGAGATGAATGGAAGATGCATCTCGCTGGAGTAAGAATTCGAGGAGAAGGGAAAAGAGGAAATGGAGAGAAAGAGGACTCGAAGTTGCGGAGAAGATTGAAAGAGTAACGAGTTTGTGGCTGAAGAGAATGGAGGACTAGATGATAAAGAGGGAAAAGTGAAGGAAGTGAGGGACGGAAGGAAAGTTTGTGGTCACTGAGAGAGGAAGAACCAAATGATGAGGGTAAAGCGAGGAAAGAATAGATTGGAAGGGAAATTGCTTTTGGAGAGAAGGGAAATGAGACTAGGAGAAGGGAAAGGGGGAGTTGCCAAAGCCTGGAGGGAAGGGAACGACAGGAAGGAGTGCCTAATGGTATGAGTAAGTTGTTGAGAGAGAGAGAGAGAGAGAGAGAGAGAGAGAGTTAAATAAGTAGATAGACAGAGAGACAGGGAGGGAGAAAAGGTAATGAGGGAGAGAAAAAAAAAAAAATAGGGAGAAGCTGGAGGAAAAAAGGAAAGGAAAACCGTAGGAGAATTTTTAAAGGATTTCTATAAAGATCCTCCACCGAGATGAGGATAAGGTAAGAAGATGAGTGGAGGAGATGCTTCACTATTCCCTAATCCTCCACTTTCCTCTCTCTCTCTCTCTCTCTCTCTCTCTCTCTCTCTCTCTCTCTCTCTCTCTCTCTCTCTCTCTCTCTCTCTCTCTCTCGCGAGTGTTGCTGTTCCTTGTTTCTCATATACCGTATTCATATTCCCATTTCGTTATTCATTCTTTATCATTCCACTCTTTCTCTTTTTTTTCGTATTCTCTGGTTTCCTCTGTTAGTGCCTCTCCTTTCGTCTCTTCCTATTCCATTTTTCTTGCATTCTTTCTTCTCCTTCTGTTAATCTTTTGTTTGGTTGCTTGTTGTCTTTTTATCTTTCTACCTCTTCTCTTTTCATTGTATCCCTCTCCCTCTGTTTATCTATTGTTTCGTTGTTATCTGCTATCTTTCTATCTCCCATATGTTATTTCTTATCTTTACCCTTTGTACTGTATCCTCTCCTGTTTTATCTATTGTTTCGTTGTTATCTGCTATCTTTTTATCTCCCATATGTTTGTTATTATCTCTGCCCTTTGTACTGTATCTCTCTCCTTCTATTTATCTAGTGTTTCGTTGTTATCTTTTTGTTATGTAAAAAAGAAAAACTGACCAAGGACAACAACAACAACAAAAGGCCCACTCAGTCGCTTGTCTTCTATCCTTTCTATCTCCTGTGTGTTAAAGCTTGTTTTCCTTTATTAACCCCTTCAGTACTTTGACACATTTTTACCTTGAGCTTTGTGTGCTACTAGACAATTTCATTTGCATTATGGAGGTCAGAAGATTAATGGCCACAGTCTTCACTATTTCAATCCTCCACATAAGTTTCTGAAGCTGAATAAAATCACCAAATAGTAACCAGAATGAATATAAAAATATGACCTGGTACTGAAGGGGTTAATAGTCCCCTTAGCAGCCTTTTAACCTTGCATTGTGCCTCTGTCCCTTCAGTTAGTGCACCACACCGGCCCTGTCATTGAAAGCCCCGATGAGAGGGACAAGATTGCAGCCTCGACACAGCATCGCGAGAGTATGAAGCAATACGTGAAGGACAACTTTCCTACCCTTGATCCTGAGCCGGTGGTGGAGGAAACTTGCCTTTACACGGTTAGTTAGTTGGTTTCTTTGTGGGTGTGTGGGTGGGAGGGGTGGATGTGGGTGGTGGGAAAGACAGTGTGGCTCAGTGGTAAGGGTGGATGAGGGGGGAGGCAGTGTTTCTCAGTGTTAAGGGTGGAGAGGATGGTAAGGTGGATGGTGGGGCAGTGTGGCTCAGTGGTAAGGGTGGATGACCGGGGGGTGTAGTAGTGTGACTCAGTGGTAAGGATGAATCTCTTTGGGAGGTGGGGAGTGTGGCTCAATAATAAAGGTGGATGGAGGGGCAGTGTGGCTCAGTGGTAAGTTGGATGAGGAAAGCAGTGTGGTTCAGTGGTAAGAGTGGATGAGGGGCAGTGTGGCTCAGTGGTGTTTTTGTTGCATGGTGATGATAATTCTGTGGGTTCGAGTCCTTTTGTGTTTTAAAGTATGTGTTGTTTTTCCATGTTAAAAGATTCGAATCATGTTTATTTATGGGGCTTTTTATGTGTATGTCTATTCATTAATCTATTCATTTTCTCCCCGTCACCCACTACAGTGCACACCTGACCTGGAATTCGTAGTGGATCGTCACCCGCGCCACCCTAACGTCATCTTCGCTTGTGGGTTTTCAGGTTAGTGGCGCCTCTCTCTTGTTGTTGTTCTCATTGTTATTATTGTTTTTGTCTGGGTCAGTCCACATGAAATCGTGTGTGTGTGTGTGTGTGTGTGTGTGTTTGTGTGTGTGTCTGTTTGTGTCTGTCTATCTGTCCGTCTGTCTGTCTGTCTGTGTCTATCTACAAAGAAACACGTAATGTCTGTGTGTGTGTGTGTGTGTGTGTGTGTGTCTGTCTGTCTCTCTACTTATCTGTCTGTCTGTCTGGCTGTCTGTGAACACGTACGCAGTATATTTGGGGCGCTATCAACTCTTGTCGCAGCACGAGTGACTTGTTGCGGGAAATCCATCTCCAAGATAATTCAGACAGTGCCTCTTAGCTCTTCCCTCTCGCTTCTCCTCTCTTCCCTTGCCACTTTCCCCTCTGGCTCTCCTCCCCCGGCCTCCCCTCAAGCTCTGCGGTCACGAGGGGTTCCTGCTTGCTCCCCTCGAGGTCCGTAGCCGAGGGGAGTCAATCTCATTCATTCAGGGGTTGTTTCACAGGAGCTGAGGGGGAAGGATGATGCAATTAGGAGCAGCTCTGGTGTATTTCCTGTAATTAGCAATGGTGGATGTTGTGTTTGTGGGACTTGTGACATGAGTAGTGGTAGTGGTGGTGGTGGTAGTGGTGGTGGTGGTGATGGTGTTGGTGATGGAGGAGGAGAGATGTTAGTTTTATAAGCATTTCTTTTGATAAGTAGTAGTAATGATAGTAGCGGTTGTTGTAGCAGTTGGACTGATAGTAACAGTAGTAGAATATGTAATTTTTGTGTTTTTTTTTCTTCACAATGAGTAGAAACAGTAGTAGTAATGGAATATAAGAGTAGTAGAAGTATAAAGAACTAAAAGAAAAGAGGGAAAAGCAGTTTTTTTTCTTTTTCAAATATAGTTTATTTTCATCAGAGGAAGCGCAATACTAACCCTCAGAATACTATACCAGACCCGCCATCCCTTCACCTGCCCTTCCCTCTCACCTGTCCTTCCCCCTCACCTGTCCTTCATGCTTCAGGTACAGGCTTTAAAATTGCCCCTGCCATTGGAGAGGACCTGTGCAACCTCGCCCTGGGTCGCCCTACTGTTCGCGACTTGTCTGTCTTCAGCGCCGACAGATTTAAGGCCAAGAGCAAGATGTAGCGGCGCCGTCAGGAAGCTGCTGCAGAAGGCGATGTAGAAGGATGCATTGATTCCTCTTGATGTAAAACAATATACCTATACTGGTGTTTTGCTGAGGTTTTAAGTCCATATTCACTTTATTCTCTCATCATAACTATTTTCAAGGGCACAAAGATATGAATAGCATGGTTTTTAAGTTTTTTTTATGTCAATTATGTAGAAAACTTGTTAATCTGCCTCCTTGATAGTAAAAATATCCTTAAAAACTCGTGACAGTTCAACTATACTCTTTAAATGAAGTTGAGTTGCGGTGCATTAAGGTTTCAGAATGCAAGACAATAGAAATACGTGATGGCAAGTATGAAACTGAAAAGAAAGGAAACATTAATAAGAGAATGTCATGCAAGGAACCTTTATAGATAAACGCAAAAGCAAATTAGAGCAAGAATATTAATGTACATTTACAGAAAGACTAAAAGAGAATGATAAACTACATACAAAGAGACAAGAAAAGATATAAACGAGAGAAAACGAACGAATTAATAGAGAGATATCCAGAAAGAGACGAGAAGCTAATAGGACACGACAAGCAAAACTGTCTCGAAACTGGTTGATATACATGTTCGACCACGTTTATGTAATTGAGACACTGTCATGTAAGATAAAAGCGACGGACAAATGGAGGTAAATATTCAGCGGAGGAAAAGGACTCACAGGAAGACAAGCAGAGGCCGAGGGGAAGCAGTGAAGTCTGAAGACACGCCAGGGCATTACCTTATCGCTCGCTGCATGCCAAGGAGGAAGAAAACGGGAAAGGAAAACGTGGAATCATAACTTTAACTTCACTTCGCAACACTTTGAAAAATATAAAGTTACCCGGTTGTTATCAAGAGCGTTTGGCCTGTCTGTCTGTCTGTCCGTGTGTCTGGTATTTTCACACCCACATGACTGAAAATAGAGGCGTTTAAAGACTGGTTTTAAAGTTCACTACAACTCATTAAGTAGATGACAGAGAAAAGGGAAAAAATGTACTCCACTTTAATTGTATGTCATATTTTATAACTTGTTTCATATTTCTTCACCTTTTAGTATACTGAGAATTTCTAGTATTTTTTGTTATTGGGGATTTTTAAATAGTAACCTTCTTTATATCACGGAATCTATTTTCTTTGTGTATTTTTCTCTTTCCCTTCGTGTGCATAATGGTAATGGTGGTGGTGGTAGTAGTAGTAGTAGTAGTAGTAGTAGTAATAGTGGTGGTGGTAGTAGTAGTAGTAGTAGTAGCAGTAATTATCCAAGTTTAGCTACAACTTCTCTATCACATCATCATTACTGCCACTATTACCACTACTGTCACTACTACCACTATTACCATTGACTGCTTCTACCACCACTACTAACACCATTACCACCAGAGCAACCTAGCAAATACAGACCCAATAGTGAGCCAAACGCGCCACGCTTCCCCGAAACCAGACGAACTTTATGAACTGTTCCAAAATCAATTCCGGGAACTTCTGACGCTCGTGCCTGCAAGGAGTGACTCTTGCAGGACTGAAGAAAACGGGAGGCGGAAAAGAGCAAAGGGAAAAAAAAAAAAGTCGTCAGGAATTTTTTAGGGTTCTCGCTGCAAGGAATTCAGTAGCGAGAAGGCTCTTTGAACGCTTTAATTTTGAATGATGGAATTATAACCTCTCAGACTCCCTCCTTTAACACACTGCTTCTCGCTTTCTTTGTCCTTTTTTTTCTGTCGTAAAAGATCGAAGGTGCAATGAATTCTTGGTCTGACGGGAGAAATTTTAAGGTTGTTGTCGTAACCTTCACTTATTCCCTTTTTTTCATGATATCCTATTCGTTTTTTTATTCACTACTCTTAATGCTCTTCGTTATAGTGAGAGAGAGAGAGAGAGAGAGAGAGAGAGAGAGAGAGAGAGAGAGAAAGAACAAGGGAGTCTATAAACTACAAGCTTAACACAATTCCATTCGCATTTCCTTGTCATGACTACCAATGCACCTCTCTCTCTCTCTCTCTCTCTCTCTCTCTCTCTCTCTCTCTCTCTCTCTCTCTCTCTATCTATCTATCTATCTATCTATCTATCTATCTATCTATATCTATCTATCTATCTATCTATCTATCTATATATATATATATATATATATATATATATATATATATATATATATATATATATATATATATATATATATATATATATATATATATATATATATATATATATATATATATATATATATATATATATATATATATATATATATATATATATATATATATATATATATATATATATATATATATATATATATATATATATATATATATATATATATATATATAATTTTCGTGCGTGTTTCTTTATCTTCTTATTTCTACTTTTGCTATTTTTCACCTTTTCCTTTTCTTTTCCTCCTCCTTTCTTTACCTCTATCTTTCTACCACCACCTCCTCCTCCTCCTCCTCCTCCTCTTTCTCATAACCTAAAAAAACACAACCTTGGAAGAAAAAGAGGAGGAAACTAATACATAAAACAATACAACAGCATTCCCTGTGTAGCATCAAACCCAACTGAATTAAAAAGCGGACGTGAAATGCCAGACAGGAGACGTGACAAAAGGAAGACAAGAAGCAACAAGAGAGGGAAATTAAGATAAGGCAAGACACATTACTCTGATACTCACTCGTTAAAAGAAAAACTTGATAACAGCCGTACTCAGCAGTAATGACAGACTAACCCGAAAGACGTGGTGATAAGAGAACCGGCCCGCTGATAACAGAGGACCCACACCGTTCGCAGCTATTCAGATTCGGAACTGGATGATCAAACGAATTTCTCTCGAGTATAAAGTGTAGAGAAGAGTCGCCCTTGTGGTAAATGGTCATAAGTGAAGGTAGTTTTGGGTCAGTTTTCTGAAGGACATGCAAGGAAAAATTGTCGTTATGAGGAAGTGCATTATGTGTTACTGTTTAAACTCCACGGATTGTAAGGAAAAGTTGTCCGTCCTTATGGGGAAACTGTTTTGAAATCCTCGAACTCCTACAGGACATGCAAGGAAAAATCGCCGTTATGAGGAAGTGTATTATGTGTTATTGTTTAAAGTTAGATTCCTTCATGAGCTGTAAGGAAAAGCTGTCGTCCTTGGTCCTTGAAGTCTTTAATACCTCGAAATCCTGCAGGACATGAGAGGAGAAGTTGACTTAAAGTGTATTTGATGGTGCCAGTTATGTGTACAGAGATCCTTCACGAGATGGCTATAGCTTAGTCCTATGGTTGCTGGTGACCCACTGACATATCTTTTTCTTATTTACTGTACTGTTAGACGACTCTGCTGGCTAAAAAATACATCTACAGGTACTAAAATAGTGAAGACTGTGGCCATTAATGTTCTGACCTCCATAGACTCTTGCTAATGTCAATAAGGTGGTCTAATTGTACACAAATTTCGAGGTAAAAATGTGTCCCAGTACTGAAGGGATTAAGCAAGAGTGCAAGAGATAACCTGCGCTTCCCTCACGTCACAGTGGCAGCAGACGGGACCACGGACACACCCACGCACATACATCATTAGCGCAAGCCGGAGTCACATCTACGATAAGGACGCAACACGCAAGCGATAGGGAAGTGATAAGATAGGAAGGGTATATCATAAAGACCTCTATTACTTGTCTTCCTCCTATCTCAACACCTTATCATCACCCTTATGCCCTATGTCCTTATGTCCCAAAGTCCAGATGGTGATGTGGCAAGGGATCACCTAAATTCGACCTAAGGAAACTGCAGAGGATCTTGTGCACCCTGTCTTGGAGGTTAATAGTGTTGTCCCCTTCCAAGCCACCCCTGCCAACCCTGCCTCTCCCTTGTGTAAATCCAGGCCATCTGGTAATGAAGGTGGTGGTGGTGGTGGTGGTGGTGCTGGTAGTGGTAGAGGTAGTGTTGGTGGTAATAGTAGGGTAGTTCTATTGATGTTTGAAGTTATGGTGGTGGTGATGAGAGAGAGAGAGAGAGAGAGAGAGAGAGTGTGTGTGTGTGTGTGTGTGTGTGTGTGTTTGGGTGTGATAAGAGACGCATTCATTTATAAATTCGTTAGTACATGCAAGCGAAACCCATAACGTTTACACACACACACACACACACACACACACACACACACACACACACACACACACACACACACACACACACATGACCACCACCACCACCACCAGTAGCATCAGAACAACAACGAAAGAATAAAAAGAAAAGAATAAAAAAAATAAAAAAATATTATGACGGGGCCAGTATAAACTTAAATAAATATACAAATATCACACACTAGCAAAACAAGAACAAAAACACCAAAAGGAACATCGTGGAATATTAAAACATGAATATTCAATGCTGGAAATTGAGCAGAGCCACCAATAACAACAATATCAACAACAATAATAATGATAACGATAATGATAATAATTGCCTGTAATGTAACCGGGAAAAACTTGACTGACATGGAGCCGAAATAGAAATCGGACGAAAACTCCCATTTTCTTCGAGGCACGTGTTTGGCGGGACGTGTCAGTCAATCAGTAAGTCCCAGAAGGGCCGCCACGCTTGATAGTGCCACATAACTCGCAGGCACTCCCTCTTTCCATGGCTCTGGTACCCCCCCCTAACTCCCTCGTGCTCCCCGCCTCCCTTCCGCCGGCTCATTCCTCTCCTCGCCCTCCCGTCTCCTCCCCTCGCCCCTGCCCATCGATTCAAAGCTGGTAGCGGCTGTGTCTTCCACGTGTTTCTGGTGTTTGCGGTGCTGTGTGGATGGTGGTGGTGGTGGTGGTGGTGGTGAGGGTGGTAGTAGTTATAGTGATATTTGGAATAGGTAGTTCTTTTAAGTATTTTTCGTGTTACTACTACTACTACTACTACTACTACTGATAAGAATGAAATAATGATATGCAACTACCACTAATATTTCGATGTCTACCACCACCACCACCACCATCACCACCATGACAAACGAACACATTTTTTATTTATTTTTTCTCTCTCTGTTTTTAATCGCGTGAACTCCAGCGTGGAATCATTAGGGAGACGCTAAATAATTTCCTTGATGTTGTCTAATTCTGGCTGTGAGTTTCGCCACCCGAATAACGCAAATGAATGTAATAATATTTTGGGGAGGTTGTTGTTAACTCGCCTGCGCTCATTCATTAAGCAGCTCGAGGGGAAAATAAGTGAATAACTGCTTTATAATTTATTCACTGCATTAACGGGTGCCGGCGGAAGAGTACCGCTCGTAACTCTAACTAAACCTATGATATTAATGATGATAATTATAATGTTGATAAGAGTAGTAGATGTTGTAGTGGCGGTGGTAGTTGTTATTGTGGTGGTGATGGTAGTGGTAGTAGTAGTTGTGGTTGTAGCAGTAGTTGTAATAAGAAGAACAGAGAAGAATAAGAACCAGGAGACCAGCTAAGTAAATAGGGGGAAGAGAAGTACATGGTTGTAGTAGTAGTAGTAGTAGTAGTAGTAGTAGTAGTAGTAAGTAGTAGTAACTGTAGTAGTGGTTGCAGTAGTGGTGGTGGTAGAGGAAATAGGAAGAAACATGCGTGTGTGTGTGTGTGTGTGTGTGTGTGTGTGTGTGTGTGTGTGTGTGTGTGTGTGTGTAGCTGTACGTGGATGCGTGGGTGTGTTTGTGCGTGCGTGCGCGATGACATGACCCGGAATTAAGCTGTCACGCCCTGTTCGCCGCTAACCTGACCTCGCAGAAAATCATCATTAAAATGTATGCAAATGATGCTTCGTAATTTACATCGCGTCTGCACTAATTGTTCCAAGAGTATGAACATATATTCAATTTCAATAGCAAGCTGTCAGCACGTAGGTTTGTGTGTGTGTGTGTGTGTGTGTGTGTGTGTGTGTGTGTGTGTGTGTGTGTGTGGGAATGACCAAGTGTTCCTTTTATTCGTTTGTGTATTTAAATCAGTGCCTTTCTTTTTTTTTTCTCTCTCTTTTTCATCCAATTGTTAAATGACACACAAATATTAATACTGGTAATACAGAGAACAGTAGTCGGCTCTGTGATGTAAAGCCATACAATTCAATTCAATGGTAATACATAATGCATAACTATTTTTTTTATTCCTGTATTGTGCGTATCATCACCAGAACAAAAATATAAGTGACTATACCACATGTTACTGTTGTTTTTTGCTATTGTTGTTGAAGAGGTGTACTAGTATGAGGAAAACGTTATCAGTAGAATGGCTTAAGATTCTTGTCTTGAGAATTTTAACGAGAGAACTGATATATATATAAACCCCGGGAGGTGAAGGACTTGTGATAAATTGACTGTTCAGAGTGCAGTGGATGTGTTAATTGATACAGATGAACAAGAAATGGAACGCGCAGAGGAGCTATTGTTCCTTGATGATATTCCTGACACCACCGAGGTAAAGGGTAAAGAATAACGTCCTCCTCAGCAGCCTCAGGAAATAGTAATAGGTCGAAGGTAGCGAGAGGGGCGGGTGAGTGAGTGATAACAGAACAGGGAATAGAAAACGGGACACACTTCATGTTTCTTGGTGATATAAGAAAGATACTGACTACTCTTATCCTTTCCAAAACAGATTAACCGCTTCATTGTCTTGACGCATTTTCTATTCATTCTGCCTACCATTTGGTGATTTTACACATCTTCAGAAACTTTTGAGGGATTAGAATAGTGAAGACTGTGTCCATTAGTCTTCTGACCTCCATAGATCCCTCCTAATGTCAAAAAACCGTCTAATTGTGCACAAAACTCATGGTAAAAAATGAGTCCCAGTACTGAGGGGATTAAATACAAGAATATAACTACGGATCACAGGTAGAAATGTATTGTGCTCCGTGTATTTGCTGCAGAAACGTGAAACTAGAGCCTGGGAGGACAAGATGTGTTTGAAATGTGCTTTTTGATCAACGTACCCGAGGCTTTCTCATGAGACACTCCAGGAAATGCTAAAATCATTGAAGAACATTGAATTGTTACCTCGATCATTGTCTGTCTCTGATTCTCTGTTGTATAATGACATCCACTATTTCCAGACCAGATTATCAAGACAGCTGTGGAACTAAATTAGCTTACCTGATTGGATCTTTTTTCTATTGGGTTTTTTTTTTAAATGATAATAAAGTGAGTGTTTTTTTAATATTTTGAAGGTCTCGTCAGCCTCATGCACACGTGAAAGGAAAGAGAAGAGGACAGGATGCTTTGATGGTTTGCTTACGTGATTGTAGGACAGGAAACTCAATATATAAAGGGAGAGCATTGGAAGTGGTGCAGAGGAAACAGAAATAGAGGAATCAGAATAAAGAAATGGTTGAAAATATTACATCGATTATTAGTTGTATTAGTAACAATGATAATAAAGATAATAACACCAACAACATCCATACTACCACTTGCATGATTGTAGGACCAGGAAACTCAATATGTGAAGTTAGATCATTGGAAGCGGTGCAGAGGAAAGAGAAGTAGAGGAATCAAAATAAAGAACTGGTTGACAATGTTATATGAATCATTAGTTGTAGTAGCAATAATGATAATAATGATAATGACAACAACAACATCCATACTACCAACAACAACAACAATAATAAAGTGAGATTTGTTGCGGAAATGGACGAAAAAATATATTAATGTGATTTCGTCCTTCCCATTCATTTTCCCTCCCTCCTTGCCTCCTCTCATCCTTCCCTCCCTCCCGTCCCTCCCCTCCTTCCCTCCCTCCCACCTCCCTCCGTCATAATGGATTCCAGTGACACGGGAGGAAAATCAGACAGTATTGAATGCCAAGTAAAAGATTTCGTCTGAGGAACAAATATGAATAATTCCACGAGCGCATTAATTAGATTATTTAAATATGGATAAAAATAAGAAGATACAGTTTTTGTTTGTTAGAGAGAGAGAGAGAGAGAGAGAGAGAGAGACTTTATCATTAGCATATTGGTAATTCAATGTGAGTTTAATTTCCTAATATGACCAAGTCTATTGTCACTCCATATTTTATTTCTTTTTCCTTTTACCTTACTTTCTCCGTCAGTTCCCTACTTTTCCCTCACCGTCCTGCTTCTTATTTCGTTATGTCTCTCCCCTCTTTCCATATCATCTCAGTTCTCTTTTTCCTCTTTCTTTTCCTTTCTATTTTCCTTCCCGTACATTTTCTTTCATTTTCTCTCTACTTTACCTTTTTTTTTTATCACCGTCATGCTTTCCCCTTTCTTATTCACCATTTTGCTTTTCTCTTTTTTGTCACATTATCTCAAATTACCTACCTATTCCGCTCTTTCTCTTCTTTCTACTCCTTTTACTCCTTCCATCCTTCTTTCCTTCCCTCCATCTCTCAGTCATTCTCTCCAGCCGTGCCCTGACCTCCATCCCAATGTATGCAATATAGACCCTTAAAGGAGGGATGGAGGGATGGAGGGAAGGAGGGATGGAAAGTAATGGAGGAGCAAGACATGTCGTACCACAGCAGCATCTTTCCTCCATTAGTTTAGTCACCGCTAGTCTTCCTTTTTCCTGTCGCCTTTTAGTCCAGTCTCAGTGTTTTAGTCGTGGCAGTCTCTTATAGTTCATTAAAGGTGGTTACTTCGGTCATTTTTTCACTCTAGCACGGTCGCAGTCCAGAAGTTTTGGGACTTTCGTAAGAGTATGTGAAAGTATGGAAGGTTCAAGAGGCCATCAATAAATCCATGTGGCAAACATTGTATAATAACATCCTTATCTTTTTTTTTTTTTTCCATTACCAGCAACATCCATTTGTTTTATATTCTTTTAAAATCCCCTCGTGACCTGACACTTGTTACCTGATTCCTGAGTCTGTTTTTTTTTTTTTCCATTCATATACTAGTCTGTTCGAGTACAAATTTATATCTCTTTTTTATTTTAACTTTACTAAGCTTCAACTGGTTATTTACACTTGCAGGTACTCAAATCTTACATATCATCAGTCATATTTCACTGGTTACACTCACTTCACTCATATCGTACATACCGCCAAACAGTCTTAAAGAAAATCATACAATCCGTTCGTAGAAACTCAAATTTAACTTATTATTAGCTACAGTTTACTCTTAGGCCTATCTCGCACTCAGTTCACTCATACTTCACGCTTTTTCAATCATAGTATATCATAGTATAAGTCAGTCACATCACAGGTAAGGTAAGGTCAGTCATAAAGCAAAGGTCAGGTTAGGTCAGGTCAGAGTCATTAGAATAGACTTCAGTGTCATCTGTTTGACCTCCAGTACCGGTGTGTGTGTGTGTGTGTGTGTGTGTGTGTGTGTGTGTGTTAACTAGCCCGCCATATTGAGTGTCATGATCTGCATATTATTGAACCCTACTTTGCAAATACAGGATTTTATGAGGTCAAACTACGCTCACGTGTGTGTGTGTGTGTGTGTGTGTGTGTGTGTGTGTGTGTGTGTGTGTGTGTGTGTGTGTGTGCTCGCAGGTGTACATCCACAAATATACACATAAGAATTCCACCCAGGCCTGTGTGTGCTATGTGCGTCGCCATTGTTGTGTTAATAAGGTGATCATTATGAATAGTGGCAAACCAATACAGAAAATGAGAGCGAAAAAAAAATACATTTACCTAATTCATTTCACAATAGAGTGCGGCCTATATTCTTTCCCCTCCCTCCCCAACCCTACCCTTTCCCACACACATATGTCCCCTTTCCATCCCCTCCTCCTCCTCCTCCTCTTCCTCCTCCTCCTCTTCCTCCTCCTCACCCTACACACAGGCTATCTGAGTACTTATATATATTGTTTCTCATCTTGTGTCAAATAGAAATTAAAAGATAAAGTGAAAAACAGACTACGTAAAAACAGGTGAAATAAAAAACATAACAGCATTTGAAAGGCTTTTCTATCTTAATTCTATAAAAGGAGACTTGAAACCTTTTTATTAAGTACATATAGAATGGAGTCCTTCATTTTTTAGACTCAATTACTTTTGCATGAACTCTGGGGACGTTTGATTGGAATATTGGAGCTGAGTGTCAGAGAGAGAGAGAAAGAGAGCGAGATGGACAGAATTTAAGTGAAAGAGAAGCGTTAGAGAGTAAAAGAAGAGAAAGAGAGAGAGAAACTGCAGGGGATCAGCGCTAGGACTGTATAAATGAGAGGAAAAGAGGGGAAGAGGTGCATTGTGGTGATGTCATGTGTGCTTTCGCTTCCCGCACGTGTGGACGAAGTAAAGAGCTGAGATCATGAAGAGAACAATTAGCATTCTTTTATGTAGCAATTCTGGTGAAGGACAACAAAAACCGGTAGAGAGAAACACACACACACACACACACACACACACACACACACTCGTACTAAAGGTAGCAGTTCCTGAAGAAGACAGTTTGAAGGCGACCAAGAAAAAAGATTTGGGTTTCCTAAAAAAAATAATAAAAAAGAAAGATAAATGAAGTTGCAAGAATCCATCAAGCTACACGTCTATTAAACATTCCTACTTATTTCCATCTATCATCCACATCCATAAATATGTGTAATCTTTCTTCTTTTTCAATCCTCCATAATGACTTACCACTAACAACCTGATTACTGAGTCTGTTCCTTTCATCTCTCACTCCTTTTGAAAGATCATGAGAGTAATATCGTTTTCTATGAAGCATCACGTTGTTATAGTATGACTTATGTTGAAAAGAACCGTATTTTCAAACTTTTAACTCCTTTAGTCCTGGAAAACATTTTTACCTTGAGATTTGTGTACGATTAGACCATCTTATTGACATTAGGAAGGGTCTATGGAGGTCAGAAGATTAATGGCCACAGTCTTCATTATTTCACATAAGTTTCTGAAGCTGTATCAAATCCCCAACTAGTAAGCAAAGTGAATATGGAAACACGTCATGGTACTGAAGTGGTTAAGCAAGAACGATCGTTTTCTATGCAGTATCACGTTGTTATAGTAAGAGTTGTGTTGAAAAGAACCGCATTTCCAAACTTTTAAATTGATATCTTTGAGAATTTTATAACGGGATCTAATGGAAGTTACTGGAGTTTTCAAGGTATTCATGACTTTAGTGATAGTTTAACCCCTTCAATACTGGGACACATTTTTACCTTGAGATTTGTGTACGATTAGACCATTTTTTTACATCAGGAACGGTCTATGGAGGTCAGAAGATTAATGGCCACAGTCTTCACTATTTTCAATCCCACACATAAGTTTCTGAAGCTGTATAATATCACCAAATAGTAAGCAGAGTAAATGTGGAAACGCCTCATGGTTCTGAAGAGGTTAAATTGATACCTTTAACACTTTTTAATGGGATCCAATGGAAGTTAGTGGAGTTTTCAAGGTATTCATGATTTTGGTGGCAGTTTAACAAAATATTCTGCATCACCAGTTAGAAATCACTCATTAGGACTCGACTGCTAAACGAAATAGAAATGAGGTTATGAATTTGACAGAAAGTAACTCATGGAAACATCATTATTCTCAAAAAAAAAAAGATAAATAAAGAATATAGATAAGTTATGCAGAGGAGAGATAGAAGAGAGAATGATGAAGGGGAAATAAAAATAAAAGGGGGGGGATGAAAAGAGTGTCAATCATCGTTTTTCTTTTCAAGGGAGAGGAGGAGGAGGAGGAGGAGGAGGAAGAAGAAGAAGAAGAAGAGGAAGAGGAGGAACATTTTTGATTGATAGTTCTAATTGAAATATATTTATTCCTTTTGATGTTTCTCGTCTCATTGTGTCCTTCAATTATTTTTGCTGCTCCCATTCCTTTCATCTTTCACTGGAGAGGATTTAATGTAACGACCGTCCTGTATTAGTCTCTCTCTCTCTCTCTCTCTCTCTCTCTCTCTCTCTCTCTCTCTCTCTCTCTCTAAGCCCCATTCCCCTCCTCTTTTCTTATTTCATCTTATACTTTTTATCCTTTTGTGTCTTACGTCCCCTTTCCCTCTCTCTCTCTTTCTCCTTTCTCTCTAAACTGTCTCTGCTAAGCCATGCATATAACCCTTCCCTTGTGTGTGTGTGTGTGTGTGTGTGTGTGTGTGTGTGTGTGTGTGTGTGTGTGTGTGTGTGTGTGTGTGTGTGTGTGTTTTAAGAGCATATTTCACTTGAAGAATTTATGCCAGACAAACTTATTTCCTTTCCAAGAACTCAATAACAATTCAAGTGCGAGAGGGAAAGGATTCACAAACTTTTGCTGTGTTGTGCATTTCCTCCCGCCTGTGCTTAAAAATGGAGCCACTCTTGCAACCTTTAGGAAGAAAAACACACACTTAAACTCCTCCTCTAGTAACATCTGTGCCGGATTTCGTGCTTAAAGGAAGACGAAATGGAAGGAAAAAAAATCAAGGAAATATGAAGGCACAAGAGATTCGAGGAGAGGAGAGGCGTTTCGATTCCGTTTCCGAAATAAGACTTAAGGAATTCAAAACGTTTCGCTCAGCTGTCACTTCTCCTTGTTCCAAACTTGACGAGAACTCCTGTTTGTCCTCCGTCTTGTCAAAACTTCTCTCTCGCCAGCTGGTCTACCTCGTCACCAGCTGCTCCGCCTCGCTCAGCCCTCTGGTAGCGAAAAATAGCACTTCCCAGACACTTGAAATTAGATGCATTGTTTTCTTTAGCCCTCTAGTGACGAAAAATAATGTTAACTTCACTTTTAAGAGTTGTTGTTGCTTTATTTTCTTTCAGTTTTCTAGCAGTGATAAAAGACACTATTTTATTTGACCCTCTGGTGGTGAGATTTGGTTATTTAATGCCCCTCTTGTCTTGTTTCTCCTGGTGACGAAAAATAATCCTAACTTCACTTTCAATTACCTTATATGAACTTTGAATTAATCTCATCTTCGGTAGACTGCGCCACTGTCACTTGTTGGTGCTTGAAACTTTTACATTTTATTCAGTGCAATCCAATCTCACTCTGAAGGATAAGAAACGAGTATACGTACTGTGTTATCATTTATTGACTGTGCAGCTTGTAGGCTCTGTGTCTTAAAACTATCGGTAAAATAACTTAACACGACGGGAAAATGGCGGTTCAAGTTAATAAAAGAGATAGAACGATATGTATAGAGACTTATCAAATACACCTTACTATATAACATACACAAACACCTGAGCTGCATTGAGGCCTTGGATGACAGCTTAATCTCTTCAGTACCATGACGTATTTTCATATATATTCTGGTTACTATTAGGTGACTTTAAGCAGCTTCAGAAACACATGTTAGGATTAGAATAGTAAAGACTCTGGCCATTAATCTCTTGACCTCCATAGACCCTTCCTAATGCGAATAAAATCGTCTAATCATAACCAAAAATAAAGGTGAAAATGCGTCTCAGTATTGAAAGGGTTAAATAAGACACGTGCTTTAAACAACATTGGTCTGCGTTACATCTACATACTACTCAGTCTATCCTTCACTTATCCTTCATCCTTCATCTGTCCATCCTTCACCTGGCAGTCCTTCACCCATACAAGGAGTACTTCCCTCCCTTGGTGTAGTGTGGTTGCCGCCTGCAGCTGGTCACCAAGACAGTGCGGATGTACACTGATGTCTGGGTGATGTATTCGTCCTCCGTGCGGGTGTGGGTGATGGTCCTGTACACGCGGTAAGGTGACGTCAAGGTGTGAATCTCGTACTTCGGCACGTTCTTCGTCTGCGTCACGTACCTGTTGGAAATTTGTTTGTTTTTTATTCATTTCATTTATTTATCTATTTATTATATATCTTTTATTTTATTTATATTTTACTTTATTTTTTTTTTTTTTTTTTACAGTGTTTTTCTATGGGAAGTTGATGATATTTGAGTGTGAATTATAAAAGATCATTCGTTTTTTTTTTTTTTTTTTTTTTTTCGTTTTTTTTTCCAAGTGTTTGACGTGAATTTTGTTCGTGTGGAGGATGAAGTTGTTGTTATTTTTTTTTTTTTTGTAATCATTTTCATGGTTGAGATGCTTCAGTGTTGTTCAGTTAATTGGTTCGTTATGTAGTTAATTGGTGAGTTAGTTAAGTGCTTGAATTACTTTGTAGTTTATTGGATCTGTTACTTTTATGTGATGGGAAAAAAGAAATTTACCGGTTTATTCCTCTCCAGAAATATTAACATACTATCTCCTATATTATAAAAAAAAAAATAATAAAAATGTATATATAATTCATGATTAAGCTAATATTGAGTAACAAATTAATCACATCCTTTTTAGGCAGTCAAAGTAGAGGAGAATTGCAGTTAAGCCTTTTAGCAATGAATTTCACTTAATTACCCTAAACATGTATACATTTAGGACAGATTTCAATTTTTGCCACACAATCAGCACCAGATTAGAATAAAGATCAAAAGTTCCCTCTCTCGTAATGAAGTGTTGAAATTAATGACGCCCTTGTGAAGAGCACTTGATTAACATTATTATTTATGAGTAATAGAATCATTCATTTAGAGATACTTTGTCCCGTACTGGCTTCGTGCAGGCTGACAAATAAGTAGTAGTAGTAGTGGTAGTAGTAGTAGTAGTAATAATGGTAGTAGTAGGAGTATTAGTAGTGGTGGTAGTAGAAGTAGTAGAAGTAGTAGTACAGTAGTAGTAGAAATAATAGTAGTAGTAGTAGTAGTAGTAGTAGTAGTAGTAGTAGTAGTAGTAGTAGTAGTAGTAGTAGTAGTAGTAGTAGAAGTAGTAGTAGAAGCAGCAGAAGTACGAGGATGCATGACAAGCATACAAAAGTCCATCAGCATCACAGGCATGTACGAGAATTACCGGTTTTGTGTTTGTTTATGATGACAAAAAATGGGAGTTTGGGGGAAAGGAAATAAATATTGATAAAACATATTCCGGAAACGTGATTAACAGCTCGCTGGGAACCGGTATTGTACTTGTCCTGCTTTACTAGAGAGAGAGAGAGAGAGAGATTGTAAGGCTAAATATGAATAAAGAGTAAAAGAAAACATATAATAAAAAGGAGAGAAAAGTAAATGAATAAATTAAAGAGTAAGAGACTAAACAGAAAAACAGAGAAACAAAGCTACTCTCTCTCTCTCTCTCTCTCTCTCTCTCTCTCTCTCTCTCTCTCTCTCTCTCTCTCTCTCTCTCTCTCTCTCTCTCTCTCTCTTACGTGTATTGGGTGTCGGTGGTGTACACAACTCGGCGCTGCGTGGCGGTGCTGATGTGCGTGGCGGTGGTGGTGTGTGTCACGCTAACCACATTCGTCTGTGTCCTTGTTGTCACCTCCACCGACGTGTCCGTGTACGTGCGTGTGTCCGTGCTCGTTACGTACTTGACCTGGGTGTGATGCTGAAGCTGTGTCAAGTACTTGGGCGCCGTGAACACCTGTAAGAGAGAGAGAGAGAGAGAGGTGTTATCATGTTATTCACTCATTCATTTTCTTTATTTATTTCTTATTTTTCTTTTCTTTTTTGTGGTGAAAGGTAATGTGAGATCATGAAAGGAAAATGAGGTTGTGTTTGTTTTTTTTTCCCGTTTTCTGTTTTTTTTTTTTCTTCATTTATTTCATATTTGTTTTTTTTTTTCTCGTGGTTGTTTATTGTCTTGTTTTCTTCATGTTTTCCTTGTTTTTTTTCTCTTTCCTTTTTTCTTAGAAGTAGAGTGTTTCTTTTTTTTATAGTAGTAATAGTAACAACAACAACAACAACAACAACAACAGCAACAACAACAACAATAAGAGCAACAACAACAACAACAACAACAACAACAACTACTACTACTACTACTACTACTACTACTACTACTACTACTACTACTACTACTACTACTACCACTACTACTACCACCACTACTACAAACAATAACAACAACACTACCTCAATACCTGGCAATAGTTTTCCAATATTTCCTCCTCCTATTAATTACCTCACATTACCTGTATTATTTTCCCCATTCCTAAATACACACCAGGAAATTATTTGTTATCGCTGAAAGGGAAAACAGACAGGCGCATCGAACTCAGATGAACCCACATTACTCTGTTCTCTTAATTGGATAGGTACAATAAGTGAGGGAAAGTAGATTACACAAGTAGATAGATGAGGCAGACAAAGACACACAGGTAGGGAGTAGATATTGGAGTAGATTAAGGGCGAGACAAGTAGATTAGTTAGATAAATAGATTGGAGGCTATTAGTAGACGAGTTAATAGATAGGTCACTTAATAGATAAACGTTTAATTGGTTGGCAGATGTATAGATAGAGTAGAAGAGAATGATAGTAACTCCCTGCCTGCTTCTGTATATTCATCTTCCTACGACTTGACTTCTTTCAAGAGGGAGATTTCAAGACATTTGTCCCTGACTTTTGGCTAACTCTTATTATCTTTAAGGGAACTGGCAATCAAGTGCGCCTTTTCTTTTTTCTTTTCTTTTTTTTTTTTTTTGTATTTTTTGTTGCCCTTGGCCAGCTTCCCGTCTTGCATAAAAAATAGACAATCAATTAGAGACAGCCAGGTAGATAGATAGATAGATAGAGTAGATGGATGGATAGGCAAGCAGAAAAGGTAGATATGCTGACAGATAGATAGGAAAGTAGATCAGCTGATAAATAAACAAATATACGAACAGCAGGTACGTCAGTAAATAACAAACAGGTAAATATTAGATAAACATACAGATGGATCATTGAGAGGCAGCAGTAGGCACGCAGACGAATTAAGGCCTCACCTGCAGCAGACACTCAGGTAATCAAGTACGTATGGATTAATGGCTACAGGTATAGGCAGGTGAGTTGAGTCTAATTATCGATACGCTACCGGCCGACCTGCCTATGTATGTATATATATTCGCCCCCTCCCTAATCCAGCCCCTTTCGCTCTAATAATTAAAGGCACACTCGACTAGACCCGTGCGACAAACTGCCCCGTGCATCACTGTGTTAATTGCTACGTTACATCACCGGACCATTGTTTATTCATTCGTGTTAATCTTGCACTAAGGAACACTGCCTCTCATAAATACCGTCACGCTGCTGCTGGTGCTGCTGCTTCCTATGAAATATACACAGACCGAATATTATAACCTATCGTCGTTATTCATTTTCATACTGCGGAATTATTATTTCAGCCGGGGATTCGAAGCAGGTTCAGGTTCCGGGATTAGAGTTGTTAGCCCGCCAGCCAACAGAGGTGTAAGCCAGCTTGATTCAGAGCGAGTCCTAAGCCAAGCGAGTGCAGATAAATACGAAAGGTTAGTGGTAGTGAGAGTATTGAGTCTAAAGGGAGGAAAAGTGCCTGAGTTTCTCACTTGTGACTGTTAAAATAGATGGAAAGTGGATCTAGTGGCAATGAATGAATCTATTGTATGTTTGGACCCGTGTCTTTGCTTGAATCGATGAAAAATTAAGAGGAATAGAGAAAAAAGATTCGTAGGTGATTAGGAAGGGAGTGTAAACGAGAGACGTATTTAAGAGGACGGAGAATTTACAAATTATCTAAAAGCAGTGGTATATTAAACCTCTAAAGAACCTTGTGAGTTGAAGATCGTTGGTGAAGGGTATTGTTATTCTTCCTTCTCGATATTGAGTGAAAGAAAAGGATGAGTACTGAGAGACCCTTTGTTGTTCCTGTGATAAAAAAAGAAGAGGATGATGTTTTGTGTTCTTTCCACCTTCAAACATTTTTTTTTTTTCCTCCCTTAATTACCTACAAAATCTCTTGCTCTCGTTTTTTTTGTATTGTTTTCCACTGTTTGTATGCGTGTTTAGTATGGGACAGATTAAATTAACCTCCTATTCTCTTTAATATCTGCGCAAACAATACTTTCTACAGAGTTCAGAGTCAACGAGGGAAGACCATAATAGTAAAAAAAGTCAGGATACGGAGATTAGGTGTAAAATACGCAACAAGAACTAGAATATGAGACTCTTTAATACAACATGCAGCAAAAAAAAAAAAAAAACACGGAGAATCAGGAAGTGGGGAAACAAAATTAAAGAGTGAGGAAATGGAGACGTTACACTGACAAAATAAAAATAACATGAAATCAAACGAAAAGCAAAGAACTCGCAGCAGAATACGAGGAAAATATACGTGGCCGTTGAGGAAAGTTTATTGAAAATGTTACTTTGTTATGTTATACGATACGAGGAAACAACGCGGCGAGGGAAAGCTGGGAGAAGTTCCGGGAATAACTGAGAGGTTTATAAAAGTTGAGATTAAGAATATAAAAGAAATACTTCTGAATGAGACTGGCTGGCTGGCTGGCTGTCTGGCTGGCGGAAATCGCGTTTAAGTTGTGGAATTCTTGATTGAAAATGTAATGAAGGACTAATATATCCATCAGCTGAATATTAACCCCTCGCCTTGTTAATATTGAAGTGATTAAGTGGTTAAAATATACGAAGGAGAAGGGAAGTTTTATTTGTTAGCAGTAGAATTGTTATACTTTTTATCCTACATGGTTCTCCTATGCTTCTTTATCCTACATCAAGCTCTCCTATATTTCTTTTTATCCTATGCCAAGCTCTCCATGACGTGTTTTCATATTTGTTCTGCTTACTAATTGTTGATTTTATACAGCTTCAGAAACTTGCGTGGAGATTGAAATAGCGAAGACTGTGACCATTAATCTTCTGACCTCCATAATTTCTTCCTAATGTAAACAAGATGGTCTAGTCACACCCACAACTCAAAGTAAAAATGCGTTTCAGTATTGAAGGGACTAATATCTTACTCTAAGCTCTCCTTATTATCTTTAACTAAGATTTTCTATCCTTCATTATCCTACATGAAGTTCTATTGTTCCTAAATATCCTACACGATGCTTTGTTGTTCCTCACTATCCTATACTAAGCTTTCCTATTCCCTCATTATCCTACAACAAACTCGCCTATTCCTTAATATCCTACATCAAGTTCTTTTGTTCTTTATCCTGCACGATGTTCTCCTATTTCCTTATTATCCTATTGAACTCCTATTTCTTATCCTACATTAAGTTTTCCTATTAATTATTATCCTACACTAAACTGTCCTATTTTTATCATCCTACACCAAGCTCTCCTATTCCTTATTATCCTACACTAAACTCTATTTATTTTATCATCCTACACTAAGCTCTCCTATTTCTTATTCCCTATTATCCTACTTATCCTACAATGAACTCTCCTATTTTTTGCCCCAGATATCCCAAACATCGTCTCACCTGCGTATGGGTGATGAGGCGCGGGGAGGCGAAGGTGGTGATCGTCTGCGTCACCAGCACTGTGGACGTCTTCACCCTCCACTCCGTCAGGTCCTGTAGAGGGAGAGCGTTTGAGGAAGAAAATTCACGCTATTGAAAGTAAGTGAAGAATAATATAGGTTTGTAACAAGGATGTGGTCTTAAACTATTGGAAGGGTAGATAAAGATTTCGTTACTTTTTTTTTACTTTCCCTTTTACTCTTTTCGTTCATTTAGTCTTCCACTTATTGGCCTGTATTTTAAAACGCTATGCTCTCTCACCAGCGCTATTTTCCAAAGCCTCCAGTTGATGGTACGCGTGTTTTTAAGGCTGTTTTTGTGTTTCTGTTGATGGATTAGCAAGATTTCTGGTTCATTAAAAGGAGAAACTGTCTTGAAAATGAGATTAGTTGTCTCTGTGGCCTTGTAAAATTGCCGTGGCGAGAGAGCAAAGTGTTTCTGAATACGGTCAATACGGGCCATACTCTTAACCCCTTGAGTACCATGACGCAGTTTATGTATTCATTATGCTTATTATTTGGTGATTTTATACAGAAACTTGTGTAGGGGGTTGAAATAGTGAAGATTATGGCCATTAATTTTCTGACCTCCATAGACCTTTCCTAATGTAAATAATAATCGCTTAATCACACCCAAAACTCACGGTAAAATTACATCCCAGTACTGAAGGGTTAACTATTGGAATGCTGAGTAAAGATTTCGTTTTTTTACTTCCTACTTTTTGCTATTTTCTCTCGTTTAGTCTTCCTATAATACTCTTAACCCCTTGAGCACCAAGACGCGTTTTCATACTGATTCTACTTTCTGTTTGGTGATTTTATGCAGCTTCAGAAACTTATGTGGGTGACCGAAATAGTGGAGATTGTGGCCATTAGTTTTCTGACCTTCATAAACTCTTTCCAATGTTAATAAAATGGTCTTCTCGTAAACAAATCTCAAGGTAAAAATTTGTTCCTAGTATCTAACTTCAGTAAAACACTTAGATCAGCCAAAGGGTTAAGTTATGCCAGGTTAGGTTAGGTTAAACTTTTTTATGATCATCTGTGTTGGCTTTCTACGATTTATACAGCAATTTCAGTTTTTTTTTTTTTTTTTTTCAATATTTTTGTTCCCCTTGGTCAGAGCCTTTCCTTGAGAGTGAAAATAAGTTATGTGACTGTGCTTAATCATCATCGTCTGTATACACTTAAAAATCACCATGTTAAGAGGAGTGGAAGAATGAGTTAGATATCGAAATTTGTATGACGGGGAAGAGAAAAGAGGAGGAATGTTGCAGCAGCATGTATTATGAAAGCTTCCCTGAAAAAAAAATCGAGGGTACATAACAGAAAACGAGAATATTTTGATGGATAACTTAAATAATTTGAAACCTGGTGATATTCTGAAAGTTTTCCTATTTTTAGCTCAGAAGTAAATGTGAATAAGTCTATCACGAAACAATATAAAGAAAACTATGTAGAGATGACTAAAGTTCAATAAATAAGTATAAACTAAATAATAACAAAGAAATAAACACCAAAACAACACCCAACAAACCTGACTGATAGTAGTGGGGATGTAGTTGATAGCAGTGGCGTAGGTGACGGAGGGGATGACATGGGTGGAGGTGATGGTGAGGTATCGGGTGGCGGTGGGCGGGGAGCACTGGCCACCCCCACCAAATATATGCCTTGGAGAAGAAAGGAGGCGCGGCTGTGGACCTGATCTTTTTCTTAGCACCCGCGTATCACCTTCGGCTGGGATGACTGGCGTGTCTTCTGCTGTGAGCGAAGGGGCGATGCTTGTGCTGTCCGGGGTGACTGTGGCTACTGGATATATGAAATAGAGAGAAGTCAGCGGAAGAACTTGTTGAACGGACCAAAATAAAGAGAAAAAAAAGTCAAATCAAATCAAATAATAAGAAACATCATCAAGGAAGCCCCGATACAAATGTTAAGTTTCCCGGCCTACACCTGACCTTACCTGGTGGGGTGGCTGTAGGGGGTGTGGTGGTGGTGATCTCGTCAGGAGCGGTGGCTATAAGGATTGCCACGGAGAAATCATCTGCAGGGTCTGGCGTCACTCCCGCAGAAGGCGCAGTAGTAGTTACATCATCCGCGGCCCTCACAGACACGCAGACCCCCGCCAGGAGCAGCAGGGCCTTCGTTAACATCCTGCTGCACGCCCTGACTGTAGGATAGACCCAGGCATTGACATTGTGACCTTGTAGGATATCGCTTCTCAGGATCTCAAATTTTGTAGGACTCCTCTTCGTGTCACAACAATAGGATAACACAGAATATGACCTTCATGCACCAGAATGTCACCTTTTATTAACATTGTGACCTTGTAGGATATCGCTTCTCATAATGAATTTTGTAGGATTTCTCTTCCTGTCACGACATTAGGTTTGGTAGGATAACACAGTATATGATCCTGATGTAGCAGAATGTCATCTCATATTGACACTGGGACCTTGTAGGATGTCACCCCCTTATGAATATTGTAGAGTGTCTTTCTCTATTATGACCTTGGGCGTAGACACAGCTAGAATATCTTCCCAAACACCTTTAAACCCAACTAACACATAACACCCATTTCCTTCAAGACAAAAACTTCACCCTCCTAGAAACAAGACACCCAATCACCCTCCTTTAAAGAACTAATTACATCCATTACAAGTAGTTAACCTTTAGCAACAAGGAATTACTCCCTGAAACAAGCAAACGTTTTATTAGTACAAGTAATTAATCTTATAAACAAGTATTCGTCCTTGGAAACAGATAATTATGCCTTTAGAAATATATATAATTACTCCTAACTTTAACTACAAATAGGTAACAGTAAAATAGATCTCCATTAACAACATTAACAAAACTACTTAACGAAAGGTAACACAATCATCACTTAACCTCTTGAGTACCATGACGCTTTTCCATATTAATTCTGCTTACTATTTTGTGGTTTTATACAGCTTCAGAAACGTATGTGGGGGATTAGAACAGTGAAGTCTGTGGCCATTAATCTTCCGACCTCCATAGACCCTTCCTAATGTCAATAAAATGGTCTAATCGTACAAAAATCTAAAGGTAAAAATGTGTCTCAGTATTAAAGGTATTAATAACAGGTGACAATGTAATTAATAACAGATAATATAACCACTCTTGATCAACAGGTAACATAATAACCTCTCAGTAACAGGTAGCAAGGTAAATATAACAGGTAACGACCAGACCTTAATAATGAGCTAATTAGTACATACCTATTCTCCGGTGACCAGGTGACCTCTGACCAACCTTCACCTTCAGCCCGCGTCTTATATACAAACACCTGCCTCACTTTCACCTGCTGACCCCACGCACGCCACTTCCTCGTTCCTCAGGGCAGGGCACGCTCGCTTGTTTACTGTTCCTCCCGTAGACCTACCTTCTCTACAGGAATGGGGGGAAAGGGCGAGGGGGTGGGTAAGGAGGGATATTTATTTATTTATCTTCATTTATTCATTTGTTTATTCATATTCATTTATTTTTATTTATTTACTTATTTGTACGTCTGTTTTTTTTATTTATTTATTTATTTTTAGAAGGGTACTGGCTAAGGGCAACCAAAATATATTAAAAGGATTATTGACTCTTACTGTTATTCCTTCTCTCAAAGCTTCTAAATCTTAATCCAGTTCGTCTAATCTTTCTGTTTAAATATTTAGTTTTTTATTTATTTTCTAGAATGGTACTGGCCAAGGAACAACTAAAATTAAAAAAAGAAAGGTCCACAAACTCCTACTCTCTGATTCAAACTCTCATTGCAATTCCTCTAATCTCTCTGTTTATCTATTTTTCTTTTTCTCTTCTTTCTTTTTTTATTCATTATTATTTTTTTTAAAGGATGCTAGCCAAGAACGACAAAAGAAGAAAACTACAGAAGAAAGGTCCACTAACTTTAATTGCTGTTTTTTTTTTCCTCTCAGATTGAAACTCCCAATGTAATTTATCTAATCTTTCTATTTATCTATTTCTTATTTGGTCTTGTAGAGGATATTGGCCAAAGACAACAAAATACTAACTCTCACTGTTTTCTATTTTCTCTCAAAGCTTCGAATCGTTACTGGAATTCGTCATCTAATCTTTCTATTTAATTCTTTTTATTTATATTTTTAGTAGGGTACTGGCCAACGGCAACAAAATACTACAAAAGAAAAGATACTAACTCTCACCGTTATTTTTTTCTCTCAAAGCTTCAAACTCTCCATGCTGTTCAATATCTAATGGAATGACGCAAAGATGAAAATATTATGTGTGAATATCTGCTCTGAGTTAGATCAAATACCACACACACACACCACACACACACACACACACACACACACACACACACGTAGCCAGTATTCTCAAGTTTATGCATCCTTTTTTAAATGAACGAAAATATAACTACGCAAAGAAAACCACATTAACTTTGAATACTGGCATAAGTTAGATCACAAAACCCATGCAGACAGCAAGGTCAGTTTTTTTTCTGGTAAATTCTGTAATTCCCTGTCTGTTTCTGTATTTCCATCTTCCTATATGACTTGACTTGTTTAAGAGGAAGTTTCAAGACATTTGTCCCTGATTTTTGGCTAACTCTCTTAATCTTATAAGGAATTGGTAATCAAGAGGACCTTTTCTTTTTATTTTTTGTTACCCTTGGCCAGCTTTTCCCTATTCCATAAAAAAAAATAAAATAAAAAAAACTTGAGAGCAATACACAAATGTAGTAGGTAGCGTGTCATGAAGCTATGAATATTCGCTGAAATTAGATCATATAAGCCTTACAGACACCGCAATGCACGAATGTAGGTAGCGTGTCATGTTTGCTTCACTTTCTGGCAACAAAAAAATAAAAGAGGGGGCGCCCGGGTTTGAACCGGGGACCTCTCGATCTGCAGTCGAATGCTCTACCACTGAGCTACACCCCCGATGGCTTCTGAGTCCATCAATTAAATTTTAAACAAATTTTACTTTTATATTTTCTGTAAACTTTTTTTTTTTTTTTATTCAAGTGTTTTGTTGCTTCAGTATCCGTTTTCATCGCCAATTCCACCATTATAAAGACTATTTAATGTGAAATGTGCAGTTTAGTCTACCCTGAGATGTGTCCTTGATCCTCGTTTTCTGTGAAGCTTCCATGTGTCGGTGAGCACATCGCCTCACTGGGGACTCAAATAAATGGATGCTCCTCCCTTGAATAATACACAGGGGATGTAATTGTGCAGAATATTGGTTCCTGCGTGACTTATTAACGCGAACAGCAATGATATATGTTAGAAGAAAGTTTTACATCTCACTTTTTTTCCATGTTTTTATCTAATTTGAATCTATTTATTTCTTTTATATCAATTTTATGAAACATTTGTATTCTTGCTCTTTCTCTTCTTATTTTCTATTCGATTTCTTAACTTCTATTACTCATTACATTTATTTGTCTGTTCTTTCATGTCTCCCATCTTCACTCCATTTCTCCTTTTCCTATTCTTTCTTTATTTTCTCTATATATATATACATTCATTCATTTATTCGAATTTAATCCCTTAATTCTACATAAAACATTCCTATTCTTTATCTTTCTCTTGTTCTTATCTTGACATTTTCATCATTCATTCCCTCTGATCTGCTTATCTTCTCTGTCATGTCTCTCATCTCCATTTTATCTCTCCTTTTTCCTTATTCTTTCATCAGTTTTCTACATAATACTTGCTTCTTTTATTTCTTCCTCTTTCTCTTCCTTATCATCAGTTATTTGGTTTATCTGTCCTTCTTTCTTTTACTACAAATAATTCCATCATCTCTGTCTCTCTTCCATCCTTTTCTCCTTTTCTCTTTTCCTTCTTAGCCATCCTATCCCTCTTCCCAACTCTCTCTCTCTCTCTCTCTCTCTCTCTCTCTCTCTCTCTCTCTCTCTCTCTCTCTCTCTCCAGTAGGTAATTCAAACTCAGGTGTTTATTGGACATTTATTTAGGTGAGTAAGACTCAGACTCACGGCGACTCACCACAGAGACCCGTCACTCACTTTGTCTCAAAAAGGAGGATTAGTGAAGAGAAGAAGAATTAGTAAAAGAATAGGTTTTATGTAGTAGATGTGAAGATAGATAGATAGATAGATAGATAGATAGATAGAGATAAATAGACAGATAGATAGATAGATAGACAGAGATAAGAACTAAGGACATAAGTAAGAGAATATTAAGAAATCAGTGAAAAAAGAAGGAAATAGAAAAGTTAGAAAAATTTGTAGACATAAGAAGTAAGAATATACGTAATAGGCAAATGTTAAGAAATGAATAAAGAAGAAGGAAACAGAGAAGGAAATAGAAAAGTAGGAAAATATGTAGATAATTGGAATTTTTTTTTATTTCCATTATCATTTATTTTTTTTAGATTTTTTATATTGTGAGCTGTTTTTCCAAAACAAATGCTACGAAATTAAAAGGAACCGAAAAGAATAGAAGCAAATCATATGTAGCAAAATCATAAAAGAATATATAACATAACAAAATTATTGCAAAGAATAACAAACTCAAAAAAGCAACTTAACAAATCATAACAGAATCATTCCCCTCATTGTGTGTGTGTGTGTGTGTGTGTGTGTGTGTGTGTGTGTGTGTGTGTGTGTGTGTGTGTGTTCAGAAATCAAAAGCTTAATACCTACAAAACTCATTACTCATCTTCCATCTTGTTTCGAAAGCTCATACTGCCTTCAGAACATCTTAAATAACAGGAACTCTCTCCTTCTCTCTTCTCTTATTTTCTCCTTCACAAAATCCTATTCCACTTTCGAGCATTACAAGAATATTATTGAGAGAACGAACCAGAATCCATTTTACTGCTGCTCTTTATTATCATTATTGTTATTATCATTATTATTGTTATTATTATTATTATTATTATTATTATTATTATTATTATTATTCATGGAGTGTGATTCTTCTGTCTCTTGTTCTCTGTTCGAAGAGCGAATAAGGATGAATAACACAGGAAGAGGTTACATATATGCCTCCTGCCTTATACATTGTAAAAATAGAATATAAATGTTGAACTATTCACTAAAATAGGAAATGAAAGAAACGAAACTCAAAATGAAAGCAAAGTGAATTCATGATGATCAGTGAGAAGAAAATAAAATAAACTTAAACTAAAAGAAAGAAAAAAAAATGAACTTGTGCGTAAGCAAAGATAAATCATGCATTGAGCTTTCATGATTAACGAAAGAACTGAGTAAAATAAAAGAGAAAGTAGAGTAAAAGTAAATTTAAAACAGAAATTCATAATGGATAGAAATAAAAGATGATTTTCTGCATGAGAGTAAACCGATCAATAAGCACCAAATAAAGTTCAAAATAAACAACAGAACATCACTGTAAGAAAACAAACTGAAGAACATAACAGTTCAATAAATGTGAGCAAACCACCAAGGTAATTATGCAGTGAAAGAAACAATAATTAGTTGGTCAGACCTAACTAAACATGTAACTCAAAGACGGTAACACAGATTTGTAGATAACTCGTAACTGAATATATAACGGAAGGTAATACATCTTTGGAAATAAATGCGTGACCTTTACGAAACAATAACCAGTCTAGTAAACATTGGCCAGCAATAACTAACGAAAGGTACAGTTTTGTAAATAATATCATAATCAGACATATTATGTGACAAAAAGAAATTACATCTTTGTAAAATTAATACGAAATAACTCAACTATAACAAACAAAATTTGTAACAAACACATGAAACTTCTTTGTAAATAAGACATTACTAAATCTAAAACGAACACAAGGCAGTACATTTTAAGGAATAAATGAAAAAATGAAAGATCTTAATGGACCACTACAATACTTAAACCTAGAGACGAAACCAATGAGTATTAGCACACTGGGCAGCGGAAGCACATGCGGTGAAGCTTGTGCTGAAGGAAACACTGGTAGCAGGTTTCCCTTCAGCCTTTACACAATACTACTAAGATATGTAAACGATTCAGGCATAGGCGCTCCGTTGGAAAGAAGGAAACTAATGTAAACACACACAAAAGCAACTAAGCATCGGAGAAACAGATATATTCAAACTAAGCAACACGACGTCAGAAAGGAGGTATACACAAACAGTCATACATAAACTAAGTAACATTACGGGTGAAAGGAGAAAATTAAGCACAAACTAAGCAACACTACGTCTAAAATAAGCGGGACAAGCGGCAAAACAAGCAAGCAATTAGAAGCAGCAGGCAAAGAAGGCAAGCGATCTAAGGCAATTTATCACAACGTGCTCAACTAAAGAAAGCAACTTAAATTAATGGAAGACTTGATTTTTGGGAAGCATCTGGGCGTTCCTTTAGCATTATATTTGTTTTCATAGTAATATCTCATAGCGAGAGTTTGTAACTGTTCATATATTGGGCTAAGATGGCTGGATTTTATGTGAGTGTATGCTGTAAAAATAATCGAAAATTTCAAGAAAATATACATAATGAGCAAAATATTTGATTCTAAAAGGGAAACAATTATCAATCCAACCTCTTAAAAACGATCATTAATATCAAGTTATCCGAAATTAAAGAGATCAAGGAGACAAAACAAAGCGGCAAAGGAAGATCTACGTGAAGCAACTACTGGTAACAAAAGCGACTCGAAAACTAAACACGGAAAGCACAAAGCATTCAAAACCCGTACAGAATGGAGAATCAACACTAAACATTGCTTCCCAGAGCCTCGCGTGACGGGAAGAAGGCAAACAAAGAGAATGCAGGGAAAGAAAAAAGACCATTAAAGAAAAGTGCAAAAAAAAATCAATAAATTAAGAGTCTGGAAGAATGAACAGAAACAAAATGAAGTGAAAGAAGATATTTAAAAAGGAATAATGAGAATAGGTGTAAATAAAAATTATATATATATATATAGCAGAAATAATTAAAAAGTAAGATATCTATATCAGAATGTAAAGCAATGAAAGGTTAACACAAAACTTGTAGAATTTAAGAATGAAAAGAAATTAATAAAATGTCAAAATGAAAAAAAAACGGAAAAAATGGAAAGATAAATGTAATAAGGAAACAAAATAAAAATGTTGAATGGAAAGAACAAAAAGTAAAGAAAACAAAAGAACAAAGATAATGAGAAAATTAAAAGACAAATACAACAAATCTAACAATTGAAAGAAAATTAAGAAATAGAAAACGAACAAAAAACGAAAAAGAAAAAAAAACTGACAAAAAAATCAGGACATAGACAAGACAACAAAAGAAAAAAAAACACAAGAAACAAAAAAAAAAAGAAAATAGACAATAAATATAAAGACAAAAATAAGAGAATAAAAACCAACCAAAATATAATAAAAAAAAAAAAAAGGAAAGAAATATGTAAGAGAAAAGAAAATGGTACACGCCCCTTCCGTTTTCTTTGCGAGGCTCGGGACAGCTTTAACGCAAATGGCACGGGTAACTTAAGCAATACGAGCACCATGGATACTTAGAAGGCACAGCGGCCGCCGATTACACAAAGAAAAATACACTTAATGGGTAATAACACAAAATAAACAAAAGAATACGGTCAATACGGAAAGGATTTGAAAGAGAGAAAGACAGTAGAGAAAACGGGAATAAAGAAGTGAAAAAGATAAATATACAAAAATAAGGAAAATAAAGAGTAAGAAAGTGAGTAAAATATAATAACTGTACAAAATCAAAGAAAACAGAGAGAGAGAGAGAGAGAGAGAGAGAGAGAGAGAGAGAGAGAGAGAGAGAGTACAAAAATAACGAAAATAGAGAACAAGAAAGAAAAATGACAAAAATAACTGTACAAAATCAGAGAGAGAGAGAGAGAGAGAGAGAGCTTGTGTCATAGTGGTAAGGCGTACGTAATAAGATCGTAAGAGGCAACACGAAAGTAACATATGAACACAGTCGCGTTAAGAAATGATGCCAATAAGTCACGCTCATTTTTTTCTCGTGTAAATCGAATATAAACTAAAATGTAAACTTGTGAACTGGTTTGCATTGAGAGATTCACGAAGACCTACAAGAACTGAGGAGGATTATTCTTTTCTTCTTCTTCTTCCTTTTCTTTTCTTCTTCCGCTTACCCTTCTTCTAAATCTGCGTCAGGTATGCAGAGGAAAAGCGAAGCGAAACATGAATATAAAACAGAAAGACTATAAATAAAATAAATCTGATCCTTTTTTTTTTCTCTCTTCTTTTTCTTCTAACTTTTTCATTTTCGTCAGGTATATAGAGGAAAAGCGAAACATGGGTTATAAAGAAAATGTTACTCCTTCAAAAAGAAAATAATTCAGATACTATTTTTTTCTTCTTCCTCTTTTCCTTTTTCTTCTATTACTTCTTAATCTGCTTTGGGTATGCAGAGGAAAAGCGAAACATGGGTTTATTATAAAACAGAATGAAAATGCCACTACAAAAGTCAAATAAATCTGATACTTTTTTTTTCTTTTTCTTCTTCTTCCTCTTTTCCTTTACCTTCTATTTTTCTTCTAAATCTACGTCAGGTATGCAGAGAAAAAAGCGAAATAAATTATAAGACAGAAAGAAAATGCTACTCTTTCAAAAATAAAAATAATTCAGATACCATTTTTTTTTCTTCTTCCTCTTCTCCATTTTCCTCCATTTTCTTCTATTACTTCTTAATCTGCGTTAGGTATGCAGAGGAAAAGCGAAACACAAATCATAAAACAAAAAGAAAATGTCACTCTTTCAAAAATTAAACAATTCTGATATTGCTTTTTTCTTTGTTTTCTACTTTTTTTTCCGTGCACTTATGACATCACTCCTTTGGGCAAGTGTACTTCATATATAACTCAAAAAATTATAAAGCCTGAAGCTGCCTTGTTGGGGCCTTCATTACACAGACAGGCAACACAAACACAAACAACACTCAGGGGTCACAACACAGGTGGGAGAAGCAATAAGGAACACCTGCCTTACTTGGTCCATGCAATCAAAAGCTTCTCCTCTATACACGAAAAGAATGTGGAATAGATATGTACATTTTTAATTCATTAGTGTATGTGAATAGATGCGCATTTTTTTTCTTATTTTAATTTGTGTTTGTATGAGTGAAATGTAAACAATGTGGAGTTAATATCATACTCTTTTTCAATGAATGTGTTTGTATAAGGAAGAAAGTTTGGGAGTGTAACAAACAGATACTTGATTTTTCTTTTTAAATAGGTTTAGGTTCGTATCCGTGAAACTTTAAAGTGTGGGATTAATACATTCTTCTTAAATGGATCAGTGTTTGTATGCGATGTGCCAAGTGAGTACATACTTTTAAACGGGTTGGTGATGTATACGTAGTGTGTGTATATATAAAAAGTGAAGGAGTGCGGAATTAAATCATACCTATATTTTTAAAGTTAGCAAGGTTTGTATACATAAAAGATGGAGGGAGTGTAGAGTAAATACATATTTCTAAATGAATTAATACAACATATTTTTGTATATATCATGACCAGATAGTATAGAACAAACAAGTACTTCTTTTTAGTAATTGAATAGTATATACATGAAAATTGGACTGCGTAAAACATAGTACTTTTAAATAAATGAATAATACTTACTTCTTGCATACATACAGAAATACAGGTGGTTATACATAAGTTAGTAGGTCCATTTTTGTAGTTAATATTATGAATACAGAGTAGTTGATGAATATATTTTTTCTTTATATTTGTTTTCATCTTTTTCTTTTTATTCTTAGCTGTTGAGTCTGACGAAGCCGTGACGGTATTTCCAGCCAACCATCCCTCTTCCGTTTTCTGTAAGGTGAGAAAATGTGGAGTTATAGCCCAAACTAAATCATTTCTCATCATCTGTTGAAAATATATCGCGTTTTTATTCCTCTATGGAAAAAAAAGGAAGAAAATAGAAAAAGAAATAGAAATGAGTATGAAAAGACAGTTATTTTTACATCCGTTAGATCTTTCTTGTGTTTATATTTTGTTACTCATAAGAAATACTCCGTTCTATCGTCTTTTCAATCTTGATCGTCTATTCATTAATTCATAAATATCATAGAACTCAAAATCGAATCTTCCATATTTGGTGAAAAGTTTAAAGTTCCATATAGAAGGTCAATTTCCATACATTATTGTTTCTTTTCTTCTTTTTTGTTTCATCCATAGAAATAAATTAAGAAAATAGAAAAATAGAAATGAGTATGAAAAGACAATTATTTCTATATTCGCTAGAACTTTCTTGCGTTTATATTTGTAACTTGTAAGAATGCACCGTTATATCGTCTATTTAAGCTTTACCGTCTATATTTCTTAATTCATAAAACAAATGAAACTCATAAACCGAACCTTCCTTATTAAGTTCAAAGATTAAAGTTCCCTATAGAAAGCCAACTTCCACCTATTATATTTTTTTTCCTACATTTTTGCTTCATCCGGTGTAAGAATAGAAAAAGGAAATGTTAAATCGTCTATACTATATAGAAACCTCATCATTTATGCTTTTATACTCCTTCCTTATATGTAACGTGTGTGTGTGTGTGTGTGTGTGTGTGTGTGTGTGTGTGTGTGTGTGTCGCTTTCACCACAAGCTTCTTACATCCTCCTCTACGATCTTCCTCCTCCTCCCTCCTCCTCCTCCTTCTCGTGGGAAATGTATGGCGCACTTCTTTTATTGAATTGGACGTGTCAGTCTTCGGGCGGGTCTGGTCTCATGCCTTCTCCCACGTGGCTGAGGTGACTGGCAACTTTAAAGTACTACCTAGAGAGAGAGAGAGAGAGAGAGAGAGAGAGAGAGAGAGAGAGAGAGAGAGAGAGAGAGAGAGAGAGGGAGGGAGGGAGGGAGTAAGACCGCCTTTCGAACGTTGCTAGGGTGTGTGTGTGTGTGTGTGTGTGTGTGTGTGTGTGTGTGTGTGTGTGTGTGTGTGTGTGTGTGTGTGTGTGCACGATAGTTCTTGTAGTTTTCTTGGTTTTAGTTATAGTTTTATTTGTATTTGCCGAGATTGTGGTTAGAATATGTCATGTTAGTAGTAGCAGTGATAGTAATAATAATAAACTAATAGTAGTAGTAGTAGTAGTAGTAGTAGTAGTAGTAGTAGTAGTAGTAGTAGTAGTAGTAGTAGTAGTAGTAGTAGTAGTAGTAGTAGTAGTAGTAGTAGAAAAAGAAGAAGAAGAAGAAGAAGACCACAAATCGGTAGGAAGCAGAAGCGATTAACGTAACAACAATAAAGAAAAAAAAAGAAAAAGAAAAGAGAATAGGATACCGTGAGAAAGAGAAGAGATGGAAGAAGAAAACAACCAAAAGAAGAGAGAATCCCACACTGTTCAGACGAAGTGGAGGAGGAGGAGGAGGAGGAGGAGGAGGAGGAGGAGGAGGAGGAGGAGAAGGAGTAAGAAGGAGGGGAAACAAGAGTGCAGGTATCCCGGTCTGGCAGTGTGGGGCCGTCAGCTGGTGGGGGAGGGTTACGTGCAGTGCCGAGAGGAGGGTCACACACACACAGACCGGCAGTGACCTGAGTGCCAAGTGTCAAGGTGGCATTGCGTGGGTCTGAGGGGAGCAGGTGTGCCAGGTGCGTGTCTGGGTTGTAGGGTTGGTGAAGTTTGTTTTGCTTGTGGCGGTGGGTTTGTGTTGGTTAGGGCTTGTGATGAAGTTTGATGGAAGTGAAGTTTGAGTTGTATTAGTGTTGTTGTTGTTGTTGTTGTTGTCGTTGTTGTTGTTTTGTGTGTGTGTGTGTGTGTGTGTGTGTGTGTGTGTGTGTGTGTGTGCGTGCGCGCGTCTGTCTGTCTGTCTGTCTGTTTATAAGACTGCAAGAATTAAATAGATCAAAGAAAATGAAACGAAAGGCGAATTTTAAAACATATATGACAGTGAAATGAAATAAAATATGGATTTAAAAAGAAAATTAATATCACAAACGGAACTAAGAGAAAGAGAGAGAGAAAGAGAGAGACGGGAGGGCAGGATAGTCAACTCAAAGACAAACGGTTTTAGCAACTTTTCCTTTCACTACATAATCTAAATCTCAAACTTTTACGATGTCTACAACTCGCTTCACGTATATAAACTCGCCTTTCATGAACTTCTAAACGTATATTCATCGCCTAAATCCTTGACAACCCATTTTTTTACATCTTCTCTTACGTCAAAACTTTAAATCCGGAAGAAAAAAAAAACGGAACACGGAGATTTACCTGCTTTCTCTAATCCTTCACTTGTCTCGGAAGGTAAAGATTGTGTGTATTCCCTGCGCATTTGACCCAAGTTGCATAAAAGCCCTGCGCAATCCACCTAACTTTTCCTCGGTTGTCCTTGCGTGGGAGAGCAAAGAGAGAGAGAGAGAGAGAGAGAGAGAGAGAGAGAGAGAGAGGAGACAAGGTGAGTGTGGAGGAAGTGTCACGCCCACCTCTTCCTCTTCCTTCCTCTCTTTCTTCCTCTCTTCCTCTCCCTCTTCTTTTTTTCCCCTCGTTGCCCTTTCCCTCCCCTACGCTTCCTCCCTTTTTCCCTCCTAATTTTTTTTTTGTTTCTTGTCCTTGTGTCTGCTTTTCTTTCCTCAACTGTCTTTTGTTTTCACTTTTACCTTCTCTCCCTACCTGTCTCCCTCCTTAATTACCTCTCTCTCTCTCTCTCTCTCTCTCTCTCTCTCTCTCTCTCTCTCTCTCTCTCTCTCTCTCTCTCTCTCTCTCTCTCTCTCTCTCTCTCTCTCTCTCTCTCTCTCTCTCTCTCTCTCTCTTCGCATTCACAGTCGAGCATTTCCTTCTCTCCCTCAGTCAAACCCTCCTTTCCTCCTTTCCTTCTTTCCTCCTTTCCTCCATTCCTCCATTCCTCCTTCCTCTTTCCTCCATTTCCCTAGTGCAACATGTTTTATTCTCCACTCTTTCTTTCTTTCTCTCTTTTTTTCGTTCTTTCCCCAAACCTTGCTGTCATATGTGGAAAAATTCTCTCTCTCTCTCTCTCTCTCTCTCTCTCTCTCTCTCTCTCTCTCTCTCTCTCTCTCCACTTAGCGTTTGTAATAATAACGGAATACATATTACATGCGAGTCCCTCCCTTTCTTCATTATTTCCCTCCTCCTTCCTCCTCCCTCCTTTCCTCCCTCCCTCCTCTTCCCTCCCTCTTTCCCTCAGCTTGCATTACTCAGCCTGGTATTTCTTTCCTTCCCTCCTGCCTTTCCTCTTTGCATCCTCTTGACTTCCTCTTATCCTCTTCTTTACTTCTCCCTCTCCTTACTTCCCTCCTTCATTCTCTCCGCTGTGTGTTTCATCCATGCTGTCTTCCTTTCCTTCTTGCTGTTTTCTTTTACTTATTTTTCTGTTTTTTCTCCTTCCTCTTCCATTTCTATTTATTTTCACTTATCTACCCTTGTCTATCTTTATTGCTTCTTATTTCTTTAACTTCCCTCTCATTCAGTCATACTCTCTCTCTCTCTCTCTCTCTCTCTCTCTCTCTCTCTCTCTCTCTCTCTCTCTCTCTCTCTCAATTCCCTTTATTAATCCTACATGTAACCATCTCTCTCTTTATCTCATCTTCCTCCTGTCTCCATTTTCTGTTATGTTAATCTCTGTCCCTTCCTTTCTCTATCCCATTCCTCCCTCGCTCCTTCATCGCCTACGGGAGGAGACGCTCTGAGGATCGTGTGAGGGTCGGGTTGGCGTGTCCCGTTAGCTCAGTAGCGCCCCGAGCCAACCTAGAGGTCAGTTGGTGTGGCGGGAGGGTCAGGGGACGAGGAGAGAGGCAGGAGAGGGAAAAGGCAGAGGGAGGGAAGGCGAAGGTAAGGAGGGGTAGATTAAGATTTGCAGGTGTAAGGGAGGGAAGGTAAGACTCTCAGGTAATGGAGAGAAGGAATAGGTGAATGCTTGAAAGTGGAGAGAGGAAGGCATGTGGGAGGGAAGGCAGGTGGTGAGGGTGAGGTTAATGGGGCAATGGAGACTAGTGGAGGGTGGAGGAGGAAGGGCAGACGCGGCAGGCAAGGAGGAGGAGGAGGAGGAGGAGGAAGGAGGAGGAGCTGGAGGGAGTAGAAACCCGGAGGTGGACGGAATACATACACACGCACACAGTCGTGAGATGTGTGTGTGTGTGTGTGTGTGTGTGTGTGTGTGTGTGTGTGTGTGTGAGAGAGAGAGAGGGAGAGAGAGAGCTAGACGACCACGTAAGATGCCAGAAACACACCTTGCACTACTTAATTACGAAAAACACCTGCCCACCTGCACACGCTACACACCTTTACTTTATCACTGCCAGTCGCTCCCACGCACCTGTCTTCCGTGAGTAACCTTCGTTGGGATTACAGTTACAAAAAGTCGGAAGGTAATGGTTGTTGTTGGCGGTAAGTTGTGTTGTGAAAAACGTGGCAGTGTCTCGTGTGTGTGTGTGTGTGTGTGTGTGTGTCTGTGTCTGTGTCTGTGTCTGTGTCTGTGTCTGTGTGTGTGTGTGTGTGTGTGTGTGTGTGTGTTTGTGTGACGTCACTTAGCAGCTACACTTTTGATTTGCACCAGTTGCGTGTCAGATAATGTATGATTGACGTAACATAAGCTAAATTTACCGATAGATTAAAAACTATCGATTCACTGTGTGTTTATGTGTAACTTTAAGAAAATCACCCCAGATACTTTGTTCTCAGGTTTCCATTAGCTTATTATTATTGATTGAGATAATGTGACACAGCGCATTCTTGTATCATTATCTGCTGCGTGTCTTCCTTGTGAGTGTTGTTTAATGCTTGCCTTTGGTAATGCAATATGGCACTCAAATAGTAAATAATGAAGGTAATGAAAGGTTGGTTATTTATTTAACTAAAGTGATTAAGTAGAACACAAACAATGCTGTAGAATATATTGATTTGTAGATACATACATATAAATATTGTTTTGCATAACGGTTTTAGTGACAAATTAACAGTAGAAACACCCTTGACAACCCTGCTAATCATGTCTGTTGTGGCCTTGAAAAACAGCACTACAGAGAGATTTTTTTCTGAATAAAGCCATTAAAATGTTATGATGCGTTTACAGTTCTAGTGACAGATTAACAGGAGAAACGCCCTTGAAAAATACGGCTAATCTGTTGTGTCCTTGGAAGAGAGAGAGCAAAATATTGGAAAGCTACACGAAATTTCATGACGTTTTTACGGTAGTCTGTCTATTCTAAACTAGCCACTGGGTCTCGGTCTGAGGAAGTGGACAACTGGGTTACTCTTCAAAACATAGTGTAGTGTATTGATGATGCAATTTATTTTATGTGTATGATACTTATTTTCTGTTGATCAATACATTTATTACAAGGAAAGACTTCTGTTTCCACAAGATTTGGCAGCACGCATTTTCGTCCCAGAGCGAGACCCAGCAACCATTTTAGAATAGATAGACTATAGTGACAGATTAACAAGATTCGCTCATTTTTAATCTGAGAAACACCATTGAGAGACTGGTTAATCATCTTCATTGTGCCTTAGAAGAAATACTTGTAAAACGTTTCTAAATACAGCTTCCCATATCACATTTCTCGTATACCAACGCTGTTCAGTCGCCACTCACGCACTGTAGGATTCGTGACCAGAGGGAGATTGGCCGCGTCACGCACTGCATAACTCCCAACTCCCATGATGATCACTTGGACTTCAAACTTAAACTCGAACCCAACATTGTGCAGGAAAATCAAGTCAAGGCTGTGTGTGTGTGTGTGTGTGTGTGTGTGTGTGTGTGTGTGTGTGTGTGTGTGTGTGTGTGTGTGTGTGTGTGTGTGTGTGTGTGTCTTCCTTGACCGTCCCACTCTCTCAGCTCCCCCTACCTCTCTCTCTTCACCGCCCGGGGTCAATCAGTATTCTCTCTCTCTCTCTCTCTCTCTCTCTCTCTCTCTCTCTCTCTCTCTCTCTCTCTCTCTCTCTCTCTCTCTCTCTCTCTCTCTCTCTCGTAAGAATAGCAAAATGTGGAAAAACACGAGAGTAATGAGAGAGAGAGAGAGAGAGAGAGAGAGAGAGAGAGAGAGAGAGAGAGAGAGAGAGAGAGAGAGAGAGAGAGAGAGAATGCAAATGAAGGGCAAGGATGGGAGTGAAGGAGGGAGAGAAACAGGATGAGGCGTAGGAGGCAGGAAGGAGGCAGTAGGAGAGAGGAGAGAGAGAGAGAGAGGAGAGGGAGGGAAGGCATCGAGGAGAGGAAGGAGACAGAGAAGGAAGGAAAAGTGACGGGCAGACAAACATTCCTCATTGATCCACACGGTGACACCCTGACCGAGTTTCTCCCTCACCCCTCCCTCCCTCACCCTCCCTCTCCCCTCCCTCTCCCCTCTCCACCTCCTTCCACTTCATTCTTACTCATCTCACCTCCTTCCCTCCTCTCTGCACCTGTCATGCCCCTCGCCTATTCCTGTTCCTTCCCCTTCTATTTTTCCCCTCCCGTATCCTTCCCTTCACCCTCCCCTCGCCCTCCCCTCACTCTCCCCTCACCCTCCCCTCCCCGCCCCCATCAGGTCTATGTATGGTATTGTAAGTGTATTGCTGTATATAATTGGCCTCGATTATCTTCTTTCTCATTTCGAATAATAATAATAATAATAGTAATAATAATAATAATAATAATAATAATAATAATAATAATAATAATAATAAGCAAGGTATTTAAGATATTTTACATATTATTAGTGAATAACCTCGATAGATTATAAGAACTAGTGTTTATTGGTATTAGTATTGTTGTTGTTGTTGTTGTTGTTGTTGTTGTTGTTGTTGTTGTTGTTGTTGTTGTTGTTGTGCTTATTTACCTAATGAGGTTAAATCCTTTGGCAGTTTCGTTACTGAGGTGTCGTTGTGAGAGAGAGAGAGAGAGAGAGAGAGAGAGAGAGAGAGAGATGAATAATCCACTTTCCCCGCCTACTGCAGCCTCTTCGCTCAACTCAAGGTAGCTCTCTCTCTCTCTCTCTCTCTCTCTCTCTCTCTCTCTCTCTCTCTCTCTCTCTTTCATATATAGATTTGAAACGAGAAATAATAATCTTCACCACCACCACCACCACTACGACAACTACGACCACCACCACCACCACCACCACCACCACCACCACCACCACCATTTTCAACTTATTTTCCTTGCGTTAGAAGTAAATAAGCAAAGTAAGAGCACTAGGAGAAGGAGGAGGAGGAGGAGGAGGAGGAGGAGGAGGAGGAGGAGGAGGAGGAGGAGGAGGAGGATCTAGTCGTGTGACACGTTTCCCTAATCCTGCTTCACCTAAGTCACTGCACCCTCACCCTGACACACCCTGACTTCCCCCCATCCCTCCCTGCCTCACCCTGCTTCTCCCTGCCTCCCTCCCTACCTTACCCTGCCTTACCCTGCCTTACCTTGCCTAACTATTGCATTATTTTACTATTTGTTCACTTCTCAATCATTCACCCTGCCTCTCCTCCCTCCCTCTTACCCTACCTCACCCTGCCTTACCCTGTCTCACCCTGCCTTACCCTGCCTCACTATTACCTTATTTTGCTATCTATTTACCTCTCACTCAATCACCCTGCCTTTCCTCTCTCCCTTTCACCCTGCCTCACCCCGCCTCACCCTGCCTCACCCTACCTTAACCTGCCTCACTGCCTTGTTTTACTATTTATTCACCTCATTTATTCACCCTGCCTCATCCTATCACCCTGCCTCACCCTATCACCCTGCGTCACCCTGCCTCACCCTGTCTTTTGGTGCCCACTCAACCTCACTCAATCCTACTCAGTCCCTCTCATCCATCCTCTCTCTTGCCCTTTTTCTCCTACGTCTGTTTGACCTTGGGCGACTCTTTAAGGAGAGAGAGAGAGAGAGAGAGAGAGAGAGAGAGAGAGAGAGAGAGAGAGAGAGAGAGATGTGAATAGTGAAATGATTTATATAGATGGCATGAATACTAAGAGAACATATTAAGTAGATGAATTATGAAGTCTAGTGTTTAATGTATGATATGCATATATAAATTGATATGTAAATGAATAAGTTGTTTTTATTTTCTAAGTGTTCTAATATTTTCTCGAGTTTTTTCATTTTTTCTTTTCTTTTCTCGAGCTGAGGAAAATTTTATCCGAGTGACTTATCTGCAACTTGTGACGCAGCGACACCCCCCCCCTTCTCTCTCTCTCTCTCTCTCTCTCTCTCTCTCTCTCTCTCTCTCTCTCTCTCGTGAGACTTTCTTTTATAGCTGTTTTTGCTTTTTTTTACTCTTTCTTTCTTTCTGGTGCATTTTCTCTCTTTTTCTTTTTTTTCAGGTTTATGGCCTAAGTTCATTTTTTTTTCTTTCTCTATTCTTTTGTTTCAATCATTGCTTTGTTTTTATTAATGCTTTGATGTTAAGACGCGGTAATTGTGTTTTGATGTATTTGTGTTTTTCTTGTTATTATTTTGCTGTAATTCGTGTTGTTTTGCTTTCATTTGTTTTTACTATTTGGTTTTATTATGCATTCTTCATTTCCGTTTGTCTTATCGTCTCGCATATCATTAAGTATTCTCTATTATCGTTGTCTACACGTGTCTTTCTCCTTCCCGTCTACCTCACCTCAGGAAACGTACATAACTTGCTGAGGAAATGCTAAAAGGAGGGAGGAAATCAAACCAGTTATAAATAAACAAAAGACGATCGAACCCTACCTCTATACATCACATTCACAGACGCACTGGTTAACGAAGGTGTGTACGAAGAGAGATCACATTCCACATATTGTTTTTTTTTTTTTTTTTTTTTTTTTTTTTTGCTCTCTTTCCTGTCAGCATTGGGACGAAAACTAAAGAATCTAAGCAATTATAATCAAACAAAAGACAGTCGAACCCTACGTTTATACACCACATTCACAAACGCATTAATTAACTAAGGTGTGTACGAAGAGAGATCACATTCCACGTACTGTATTTTTGCTCTCTTTCCTGTCAGCAGACGAAAAAATAAAGAATCTAAGCAATTATCAATAAACAAAAGGCGATTGAACCCCACGTCTTCACAGCACATTCATAGACGCTTTAATCAACCAAGGTACGAAGAGGGATCACATTCCAAGCACTGTGTAAAGATATAATCACACTGGTCCCTGCCCCTCTTCACTACACCACGAGGAGTAGAGAGAGAAAAAAAAATCATAAATAAATCAAGGTGACACATGAAACGCACGAAAATTGACCTGTGCACCGAACCATTAGCACTTCATTAGGCGCCAGACAAGAGAGGGACGGACCGAAAACATACAGGCGTGAGATTAAAATATATAGCAAACCAGGCTCTCGTTTTCCTCGCTGTACTCATCGAGGGACGGACTCTGATAAGTGTGAACGGCGCCTTGACACGTGACGCACCATTTAAAAAAACAAACTTTGGAGACGAACAAATAAGCAAGCGACATTGATGCAGGGAGAGGGAGAGAGACGAAGAGAGAGATGGTTGAAGAGAGGAGGGGAGATGCGAAGATGCGGTAGGGATGGACTGCAGCAGGAGGAGGAGAAGGAGGAAGAAGAAGAGGAGGAGGGGAAAAAAGAGAAAGGAGGATCTGACCGCAACTCTGAAGAGGGAAAAGTAAAAAGAAAAATACCAGATATGAACTAGACCGGAGAGGAATGAATGCCATCTATTGAGAGAACAAGGGAGGGGAAGAAAGAAATAAACAGACAGATAGGCAGACAAAGAGAGGCAGGAGAAGACAAGTATAAACGAAACAATAGACTAAACCCATGAAAAGAAAAGGGAGACACAAAATACACAAGAAATAAGAGAAAAAGAAAAGAAATACTTGGACACTAATGATAGCAAAAAAAAATGAAAGATAAGATAAAAAGACAATATGAAAAAAAGAGGAAGAAGAAGAAAAAACAACAACAACAACAACAACAACAACCACAACAACAAGAGGTATTCAGAAAAGATGATGATTAATGAAGAATAAGGAGGGATTAAGAAAGGACTACACACACACACACACACACACGTCGAGACAGGAGGAAGCAAGCGTGAAATAGAATCAATATTGCAACACTGTGCTTCTTCTGCTTCACACACACACACACACACACACAGAGAGAGAGAGAGAGAGAGAGAGAGAGAGAGAGAGTTTTGTAGGGAAGTGATGTATCGTAGGAGGAAATAGAAGGGGAGAAGGGAAACTACAAAGAAATGAGGGGAAAAGGGAAAGGGAAAGGGAAAAGCGATAAGAGTTTTTTTTTCCCCTTTTTTTTCTCTGTTTATCGTTCCCGTATGTGTCCTCTTGTTCGTTCAGCTGGTAAAGACACACACACACACACACACACACACACACACACACACACATTAGAATCTCACCTGAGTTCCGTTGCATTGTTGTTGTTGTTGTTGTTGTTGTTGTTGTTGTCATTCCGTTCTTCTTTTGGCATGGTTCTTATTTATCTCTTCTTCTGTTGTCTCTTTTCTTCTTCTTCTTCTTCTCCTTCTTCTTCTTCTTTAAAGTGTCATTTCTTCTTTTGTACTTTTTGTTGTCTTCTTTCTTCCTCACATTTATCTTTCTCTCTCTTTCTCCCAGCACATCCGTTTTTGTTTTTAGTATGTAGTTTACAAGAGCAGGAGGAGGAGGAGGAAGAGGAGGAGGAGGAGGAGGAGAGGGTGGTGGTGGTGGTGGTAGTGGTGGTGGTGGTTGAATTAATGGAGATGGTTTCCTTCCTTGGTTACGACGAAGAGGAGGAGGAGGAGGAGGAGGAGGAGGAGGTGGTAGTGATCTGGTTTCTCTCACCTCTCCACCTTTTACATCTTCAAACACTCCTCTGGATTTCTCTTCAGACTCCTCTTATTCCTCTTTTTCTTCTGATCTTCTCTTCTTCTCTCCTTATCTTCGAAAGTTTGCTGGTTGAGACTTGCTTCCGTTCAGTTTCTTGCGAGTTTTTCCTCTTCCTTATTCTTCCTTTCTTCTTCTCTTCTTCGTTTTCTATTATTTTTAGAGGTCTTCTTGTGGTTTGTCAAATTAATTCATTTTTCATTCTATTCTTCACTTTTTTTCATTATTTTCTCTTCCTTTCTTCTTTCTTGTCTTCTTCGCTTCCCGTCACTTCCAACACTCCATCTTCTTCATCTTCATCTTCTCTCCCTTCTTCCCTCCATTCTTCTTAACTTTCCTCTTACGTATCCCTCCTGCAGCAGCACCTCCAGGAGAAACAACATAATCTTCCTCTTCTTCCTCCTCCACCTCCTCCTCCTCCTCCTCCTCCTCCGCCTCCAGCACCTCTTCCTCTTTACTAACTTTTCGCTGCATGTTGTCCTACTTCTGCAGATCTTGTACTCCTCCTCCTCCTCCTCCTCCTCCTTCAGGGTGAGGCAGGAGTCCCCTCAGCTGCCTCGGCCCGACAGACTACTGGCCGTCTTTCTGCCCTGTAGCTCCCTATATGTGACTCCTCCCCTCATTCCCCTTGTTACTGCCAATTGTGAGGGGAAGGGAGGGTGCCGCTGCTCGTATTCTTCCCCTCTTGCTGCCCTCTGTCTGTTCCCTCTCCCCCCCCCGACCTTCTTCCCTCTTCTTCCTTCTCTTTTTATCTCTCGTCTCTTTTTTTTGTGTGTGTGTCTTTTCAGTGTGTTTCTTTTTGCATTAGTTTGTGTTCGTTTGTGTGCTTAGGTCTCTCTCTCTCTCTCTCTCTCTCTCTCTCTCTGTGTGTGTATGTGTGTATGTGTGTGTGTTATTCCGCGCTTCCTTTGTCCTACTCCTCCCTGTCTCTTCTCTCTCTCACTCTCTCACTCTCCCTCCCTACCCTATGCCCTGTACCCTCATCTCTCTTTCCATCTCTCCCCTCTCTTCCCCTCTCTCCCACACCCGCAAGCTGCCTTCCGTACCCTCTTTCTCTCCCCTCTTCCTCCCTCCTTCCCTCCGTGACCACCACTCCCGCCTCTCCCGCACCTTTTCTAATTCCCCTCACTCTCCCCTCTCCTCCCTTCCCCTCACTTACTCATATATCCTCTGTTCCTCCCTTTACCCCTTTCCCCTCCTCTCCCTACACGTGTCTCCAGTCTCCTCTTCCTTCTCTCCCCTCTCTTCCCTCTCTTTCTCTCTCACTTACCCTCAGTTTTCCCCTCTTGTGGTGGGCAAAATACCCTCTTTCTCTCTCTCTCCCTCTCTTTCTCTCTCTCTGTCTCTCTCGTCTAGGGTTACTTGAACTCCCATAGGGGCAGTGTGTGGTGTAATTACGTTTTCATCATGTTATTATTGTTATTGTTCTTTTCATTTTTGTTTTATATATTTGTTTTGTTTTTTTGTTGTTGTTGGTGGTGGTGGTGGTGGTGGTGGTGGTGGTGGTGGTTGCTTCTTCTTCTTCTCCTTCCTTTTTTTTTCTTTTTTTTTTATTCATTTGTTCTTTTGTTCGTTTGTTTTTGTTTTTTTTCTCTTCTTCGTTTAGTATTTTTTTTCACTTCTGATCTTTCACTATCATTTATGCTTGTTTGTTCTATTTGTTTGTTTTGTGTGTTTGCTTTTCATTTATATTCTACGGTACGTCCTACACACACACACACACACACACACACACACACACACACACACACACACACACACACACACACACACACACACACACACATTTCCTACCTATCCCTCACCAATCCATCACTATCATTCACAATTCTCACTATATTCCACGACACGTAACAGCTTCCCACCTCCCACACACACACACACACACACACACACACACACACACACACACACACACACACACACACACACCTACATCCGTTCCATATTTTAGGGCAAACCTTACTCTACATCCTCTTATTCCCTCTTCTGCCTCCTGCCCACGTCCTTCCATCCTTCCATCCTTCCATTCACCTTATTTTGTTTCCGAGGTGACATTCCTTCCCTTCCCCCATTGACCAATTGACCTCGTTGCATTTACTTACACCTTGACCTCTTTCCCCGCCCCCCTTCCTTCTCAAAGCTCGCCACATCCTGACTGAAGGAATATTTAGCTTTTTATTTATTTATTTTTGTCTTCGTTTTCGTCTTCGTCTTCTTTTCTTCTTCTTCTTTTTTTTTTTTTCTTCTTCTTCTTCTTCTTCTTCTTCTTCTTCTTCTTCTTCTTCATCTTCATCTTCATTTTCTTCTTCTTCTTCTGTCGGTTTATTTCTGTCTTTCATTCGTCTTGTGTTTGTCTGTCTCGCTCTTGTCTTGTCTGTCTCTCTCTCTCTCTCTCTCTCTCTCTCTCTCTCTCTCTCTCTCTCTCTCTCTCTCTCTCTCTCTCTCTCTCTCTCTCTCTCTCTCTCTCTCTCTCTCTCTCTATATATATATATATATATATATATATATATATATATATATATATATATATATATATATATATATATATATATATATATATATCTGCCTTCATGTCTGCATGTGTGTGTGAGAGAGAGAGAGAGAGAGAGAGAGAGAGAGAGAGAGAGAGAGAGAGAGAGTATTTTTATTCGCACAAATTGAGGAATAATGGTCTTCTTTTATAGTTTCATACCATTTCATATAAAACTCCTCCAAGGCTCCTCTCAAGAATTGGTTGGCCAAAGTCACGTTTATTTGGGGAAAGTGACCTAAAGAATCTGAAAATTGTGGTTATTATTTCACTCTTCTCATTTTTGTTTTGTTTTTATCGTTTGTGTATTTTTTTTTTTATTTTGCGTGTTTTATCATTTGTTATTAATTTGTCGTTGTTGTTTTTTTCGTCGTTTTTGTTCCTGTAAAGTAGAGAGAGAGAGAGAGAGAGAGAGAGAGAGACAGACAGACAGACAGAGATAGACAAACAGACAGACAGACAGACAGAGAGAGACATACATACAGACAGACAGACAGACTCAGAATATTTTATATAAAGTATCATAAAGAACCACTAAAGAAATGCCTAAAGGAAGACACACACACACACACACACACACACACACACACACACACACACACACAGATACAGACAGACAGACAGACACACATACAGACAGACACACAGACGAGTAGGCAGGCGAAGTTATCATTAGCTACATTAAGACACTTTTCAGCTCCTTATCGGAAGAGAGTCGAGTGTTGGCCAGAAGTGAACATTCCTCAACGCAACATTTAAACCACCACAGAAAAAAAATAAGGGTAAAAAAGATTCATTTCCACCTGTAAGACAAGAATACGCTAGAGTTTAAGATCTCAACTTACGCACAGAGAGGTTAGGTATACTATCTTTCACTTCATCTTTTTTTTCATTTTTTTATCCATTTTCTATTCTTACTTTCTCCTTATCTTTCCACCTATTCATCTTTATTTTTTTCTATTTTTTTTCTGTCCTCTATTCTTACTCTTCATTCGTTCTATTTTTTTTTTTATTTCAATTCTTACGGTTTCTTCTTATCTTTCCACCTATTCATCTATATTTTTTCTATTTTTTTTCTGTCCTCTATTCTTACTCTTCAATTGTTCTGTCTATTTTTTTTTTATTTCAATTCTTACTGTTTCCTCTTATCGTTCAGCCTCCCTATCTTTTTTTTTTCATTTCATTTCTCTATCTGTCTTCTGTTCTTATTCCTTCCCTTTATCGTTTTAGCCGTCTATCTTTCTTTCTTCTACCTATTTTGTATTCTTACTCTTTCCCTTTATTTTTTACCTGTCTATCCTTTTTTCTTTCATTTTCCCATCTTCTATTCTTACTCTTTTTCTTTTACTG